>NW_007231992.1:79326-92484 GCF_000164805.1 Carlito syrichta
GAACCCACGGGCTCAGGCAATCCACTCACCTCAGCCTCCCAAAGCATGGGATTACATGCTGAGCCACCGAGCCTAGCCTGTGGTATCTTCACCAGTGCACAGTACGCACTTGAGATGCCCGATGCATGGAAGTCACTGACTCCTATGTCCATACCACTCTGAACACATGGGATTTGCTCTGATCTCCAGCTAAATTGGAGCAGGCCTGGTGAGGAATTAGATGGAAGATGGCCTGGAAATATTGGGGGCTGTCGGCCTCTGTTCTTCATCTGTCTGCCTTCTTGTGTTGCCCTTCTTTCCAAGGATTCTTAGACTTCCTCCTGCCCACTCTCCTATGCAGTTCCCTGACCCTAGGTCCAAAGTGAATGGTTCATGGTCCCCAGGGCATCGTCAACTGGCAGCTGCATGTTAGCACTACCACCCAGCCTGGGACTCTAGGTCAAAGCGAGGGCAGTGGCAGAACCCCATTTCAAAGCTGCAGGCTTGGCTTCCCTGCATCCTGGGTCTGCTCCTGAACCCCAGCAACCCAGAAATTTCCCTAGACAGTGCCAACCCTGCCAGAATGGAGACCACACATCCACACATGTGCACAGCCAAGTTGCCTCTCCAACACACTGGGGCTGATTTCCAGTCAAGGACATCCCCATTTCTAAGAGGAAAATGAGCAGTAGAGAGTCCGTCTCTGGGTTTCTGGACCCTCAACCTAGGAACTTCCTGTGAAGACTCGTGTGCCAAGTCCTCGGGTCTCATTCCCCATGGGCACGCTCAAGTTCACCATTCCTGGGACACAACCAATGGCAGAGAGAAGTTTTAGCTCACCGCACCAAGAGGGTAGAGAAGAGACCAAAGAATAGACATACCCGGAGTACAGCCACCAAGATGGAATCCCACTTTGGGGGGTCTTCAGTCCTGCCACCAGGTGAGGCCTGCCACCTTGTGCTGGCAGAGTCCATGTGCCCTCCTCCATATCCTCAAGTTTTGGAATGACCATCGCTCCCAAGACCTCTGTCTCTGTTCCTCTACATCGGTCTTTCTGTCTGTGTATCTTTTCTCTTTGATTCTGTTTTTCTCTTTCTTTGTGTGTCTCTGTTCTTGTCTGACACTTTCTTGGCATCCCTCTTCTGTGTATCTCGCTGTATCTGTGTGTGTGTGTGTGTGTGTGTGTGTGTGTGTGTGTGTGTGTGTGTGTGTGTGTGTGTTTGAGGATCTCTCTTTTTCTCTGTGGGTGACTGGGTGGTTAGGTGTGTTGGCTGGGAGTAGAGAGGTAGGAGCAGTCTGTTTTCTGGGGTTGATATATCAGCCTCCCTCAGGGGATAGGGGAATATCATCTGGTGCAATCGTAAGGTAGCAGAGTGGACCCGAACTTAGCCATTTTGGATCCCTTTTGGTGCCTGGCTTTGAAGGAAGGGAAGGGTTGTGAGCAAGGTGGGTAGCATGGCTGGTTAGCTTGGATGCTGTTGCTGTCTGCTGGTGGTGGTTGGGGTAAGTTGGTGCCTTGTATGAAAGGCAATCAGGGTCAAGAAAGGGTGTCAAAGTAGGTAGAATGGGGGCGCACGGGATAAGGGATTTTCAGAATCCTGAAACCAGTGTTCTTGGACCACAGCCCCACGCTAGTGTAGTCGGACAGAGCTTGGCATCCAGGAGAGGTACTGGAGCACAGTGTAGGGATGCGAGACTGCCCTGAACGGTGAGATCCTGTGTTTTCAGTGAAATCATTGCCCCCTCCGGCAGCCACATGGGCCCACAGCTGGCCTGGTCGCCCCTTGGTGCCCATGCTGCTGGGGAGGCAGGGCAAAGCTCGGGAAAGGCAGGCAGACTGCCCGCACGGGGGGTGGCGGTGCCCAGGAAGCACGAATCCCGAGTGACCCGGCTTCCTACCACCCCACAAAGCAGCAGAGATGTGTGCCTAGTATGTTCTTTAGGGGCGGATCGCCAGCACCTGCTTCCAGGACAATGGCTGCCTGGTCGCGCTGTATCTCGTGAGAACTTGTGAAGTTGAGCAGTATCGGGCTGGGTTACTCTTTGGATAAGGGACAACCTGGGAAGATCGAGTGCCTCCGTAGACTTTTGACCTCTCTCTCTCTGCTGCTTCTTTTGGTGCTTCCCTTGCCATGACCTCCCGGGCCACCTGTCTGCCGGAACTCCAACCCACCTAGTCACCCCCAGGCGGCCCAGGATTGCTGCATCCCTCTAGCACAGAAGCATTCGCGTTGACTGAGGCTTTGCATGGCTCGCCGTGGGCACCTGGAGCAGGCAGTGTGGCAGCATTTTTTTTATTTTTGTGGAAAATGGCACCAAAGGCTCCTGATTCAGGCCAGTGGCCACGGGATTTTATTGGCAGTGGCCCTGGCTTCTGAAACCTTCCGTGGCTTATTCACCAGCACATGGGAAGCTCTTGAGGCACCAGATAGATGGACAGCTACAACTCCTAGGGTCATACTGGCTACGACTCCTAGGTCCATACCACCTTGAACACAGGGGATCTCTGATCTCGGCGGCTGTGCCAGGATGGGCCTGGCAAGGAATTTGATAAAAGACCACCTGGAAATATCTGGGGCAGTCAGTTTCTGGTATTCCTCTGTCTGTCTTCTTTTGGCCCCTTTCTTCCGAAGGCCTTTCAGGCATCCTCCTGCCCACTCTTCTACCCATTCACCTGTCCCCACATCTGCAGTGGATGGCTTGTGGTCTCCTGGGGCAACACTGACAGCAGCATGCCAGCACTACCACCCGGCTGCTGTCTCAGGACTCTGGGTCAAAGCGAGGCTGACAGCACGACCCCATTTCACTGCCAAAATTTGGAATCCCTCATCCTGGGTCTGTCCTGCACCCCAGCAACCCCAAAATTTCCCTAGACAGCCCCAAATCTGCCAGCCCAGGGATGATGCATACACAGCCAAGTCACCACTCCAACACACTGGGGCTGATTTTGCAGTCAAGGACATTTTCATTTCTGAGCGGAAAATGAGTGGTAAGGAGTCCGTCTCTGGGTATCTAGACCCTCACCCTATGAACTTCCTTTGAAGACTCACACGCAAAGTCTTCAGGTCTCATACTCTTGTGCACACTCAAGGTCAGTGTTGCCAAGACACATGCAATGGTACAGAGAAGGTCAAGTTCACTGCACCAAGAGGATGGAGAAAAACCAAGGAACAGAGACACCCCTGAACCTAGCCACCAAGATGGAGCCCCACTTAGGGAGGTCTTCGTCCTGCCACCAGGTGAGGTCAGCCACCTTCTGCTTGCACAGCCCATGCGCCCTCCTCTGTATCCACGAGTTTTGGAGGGGCCATCTTTCCGAAGACCTCTGTCTCTCTCTGTCTCTTTCAGTCTTTCTGTGTATCTTTCTCTCTTTTAGTCTGTTTTTCTTTCTTTCTTTGTGTGTCTCTGTCAGTCTCTGCTATTTTCTTGGCATCCCTCTTCTGTGTATCTCTTGGGTTGTGTGTGTGTGTGTGTGTGTGTGTGTGTGTGTGTGTGTGTGTGTGTGTGTTTCTGTCTGGATGTCTTTCTTTTTCCGTGTGGGTGGCTGGGTGAGCAGGTGTGTTGGCTGTGAGTAGAGAGGTGGGTGGTCTGTTTTCTAGGGTCATCATGTCAACCTCCCTGAGGAGACTGGGAGCTGTCAACCGGTGCAGTCAAGAGGTGGCACAGGGGTCCCCAACTGGGTCATTTTGGATCCTTTTTGGTGCCCAGTATTGAAGGATGGGGGGGTTGTGAGCAAGGTAGGCAGCAACCCCATTGAGTTGCGCAAATTTCAACCCTCCTGAAGCAAAAACAGGAAATCTGTACCACAGCCAGGGAGAGAATCTCCAAATTCTAAATGGAAATAGAGTATTAATTCATTTCTTGGAGCTGTACTGGTACCAAATATGTCACCTACAAAATAATGGTTAAATTTTGTTTTGTACCAACTTTTGAATTAAAGATCCCACCAGAAAAAAAGAAAGAAAGGAAAAATTACTTACACAGAAGACACAAAATCAAATTGTGTTTTTGGCACAAAATTTCCTTTCCATTATTTTATTGAAGTTTATATCAAGTTTTCTTGAAATGAAATTTTCTACTGCTTTTTTAAAAAAAATGTGAGTTTGCCTTCATTTATTCTACTTTCACAACATCCAAGAATGGGTGTTACCATTATTATAGCCAGAAGGAATTGGTTCCTGGACTTTTGACAAGGACATGAACAAACTACTTGACAAAGCTTTTATATTTCATCTTGAATACTGCAAAACATTCTGTTTTGCTTTTACTCAACATTGATTTTTAGTTTCAATACCTTGCATTTTGAGCATAAAATATACTAGAATGGCTATAACAAGTGTTGATGTGGTTGCAGACAAATTGAGTCACTCATTCATTGCTGATGGAAAGGAACAATGGTTGGACAGTTTAATAAAAAGTTAAATACATATGTATCATGTGATCCAGCAATTCAACTCCTAAGTTACTATCCTAGAGAAATAAAATGTATGCACACAAAAATGTGTACATGGATAGTCACAACAGCATTACTCCTAATAGTCAAACAAATGGAAACAACTCAAATGATCATCAATAGATTCATGGGTAAATAGCATGTAGTATACCTATACAGTGAAATGCTGTAGAAGTCTGGGTCCATCCAAGAGATAGAAATTGTGCTGTGGGTTAAATAGGGGAAATCTAATGTAAAGAATTATGCACAGTGATGAAAAAGTATAAGACATATAGAAACTCCATATGGTATTTCAGAGCTCAGGGATAGCATACAAAGAAACACAAACTAGGAAAATGTTTAGGCTTTCCTGGAAAAGGTGGCAATGACTGGTGGTTTGGCCCGGCCACAGTTAGTGTGGAGTTATTGAGCAAATGGTGAGTCACATTCTAGGATGCAGGTGAGGTGACGGGTGAGCAGCAACCAGCGTGCAAGGGAGAAGGTGTTCTCAAAGGAACCAGCTGTGGGAGGAGCCTGCAGACGGATAATAGCTCAATGCGTGAGACTCCTTCAAACTCTGCTTTCTAGCTGAGTGTGGGTGTTAGAATTTTTGAGAGGCTGCTAACTGGATTCATCTTCCCTGGAAGGCTTCCCAATTCCCAACACCTGCCCTGGAAATTGTCAGACCTTTTTCGCCTTGTAGTATCTCCCTCATGTCCTCCACTGAGAAAGCGTCACCTGGTGCTCATGTTAAAGGAGCAGTGCTTAAGGACATGCCCTGGCTAATTGCAGTAAATATTGAGAGGTGCATTGAGAGCTAACAGGCAACACATTGCCAACTGACAAAAATTCTATCCAGCAGCAAAAAAGGAAAGAAGTATCGGCACCCCTTACAACATGGTGAAAACAAAATACACAAAGTGAAAGAAGCTGGTCACACAAAACCACATATTGTATAATCCCATTTGTATAAAATGCCCAGAACAGACAAATACACAGAAGCAGAGGGTAGATGAGTGCTTGACAGGGCCTGGGGGGAGGGAGAATGGGGAGTGAGTGCTAAAGGATGCAGGGTTTCTTTTGGGGATTAAAAAAAACAGTCCAGAATTCGATTATGGTGAAGTTTGCACAACTCTGTAAATACATACACAAAAAAAATTGAAATGTGCATTATAAAATGGTGATTTTTTTTAAGGTATGTAAATTCTTTCTTGATAGAGTTGCTAGGTAAATTCTACTATATAATAATTACTTTTTCTTTTTATAGATTTAGGAAGTACATGTTTTTTTACTTGGATATATTGTGTAGCTGTGAATTCATCACTTTTTGAATATTCAGCATGCAAATAATGTACACTGTCCTCATTAAGTAATTTCTCATCCTTCATACCCCTTCTACCCACCAAACTTTTTGAGTCGCCAATGTCTTTTAGTTTACTGTTTGTGTATTTTAGCTAACGTTCTCTTTGTAAAATTTGTCTGGTTAATTCATTATGCAAATGGTAGAAGTTGTAGTCTTTGCTGTTTTGTACTTTGGAACTGTCTTTCATCTTTCCCTTGTGGTACTTCATCTATTGGGCCTAAATAAATTTCTGTCTCCTATACTTTTAATTTTATATAAATATTTTGATTTAGTAAGGAGTTATAAATTAATTGGTTGTGGTTTGGGCTAGCTTTGGTTCAAAGTGGTCAGGTTTTATGAAATCTTCTTGGTGCAAAAGGGATGCTTTAAAATTAAACCACACTTTGTTTACTCCAAGCACACTTTCCAGTATGCTTACCTTGTTACGACTTAGCTCCTCTCAAGAATTTAATTAATATAATATAAATTTGAAGTACGAAGTTGTATTTGAGGAGAGTGACAGGCAGTGTGTGCATACTTCATGGCCTTATTCAATTAGGCTCTCTAAGTTTACTGCTAAATCCTCCTTTAACTCTTATAGTTCATAAGGGTAGTCATGGATATTCTAGGGTTAGAAAATGTAGCCCATTTCTTCCCATCTCATATGCTACACCTTGACCTAACGTTTTTATGTCTATACTTATGCTTACTCCAATACCTTTTTAGGGTTTGATGAAGATGGTGGTATATAGGCTGAATTAGCAAGAGATGGTGAGGTTTATTGGGGTTTATTGATTATATAACAGGTTCCTCTAGAGCTGTAACTTGCAGTACTTTGGCAAATAATTTTGCTTATAATTATTTGTGTTTCTTGCTAACACAGTGGGGTATCTAACTCCAGTTTAGGTGTTAGCTGTCGTGTTTTCAGAATGTTAAAGTTACTTTTGTGAGTTATTTTAGGTTTGGCTGTAGCTTTTTATGGCTTAGTTAAGGTTTAACTTTAGTTTATAAGATGTCTTAAACACGTTTTACGCTGGAATTTTATTAATTTGGGTTAATCCTATGACCAAGATGGCTGGCACGAAATTTACCAACCCTAAATTTTCTAGTGTAACTTAGTCGAACTTTTGTTTATTGCTTAATTTTTATCACTGCTATTTCCCATGGAGATGTGGCTGAGTAAGACGTTGTGGGCTACTAACCATAGCTTGGTGTCTTCTCCTCTTGATCTGTTTATGATCTAGAGGGTATTCTCACTGGAAGTTGGATGCTTGCATATATAATTTTACTAGGAATTAATAAAAAGGCCAGGACCAAACCTATGTGTTTATGGAGTTGTAAAAACTCATCTAGGCATTTTCAGTGCCTTGCTTTAGGTGTTAAGTTACATTAACTTTGGTCACATGCTTCATTTGTTGGTTTTAAGTGCTATGTCAGTATTGGAGACATATTTAGTAACATTATAAATAAAGAAAGAATTTTATAGCCTAGAAAGTCTAAAATCTATTACATTTTTGCAGGTTCTGAAAATGCCTTTATTGAGATGAGATTTTTGGCTAGAAGTCATTTCTAGATTCGATTATAATTGGATTTTTCTTGAATGTTAAGTGCTATGTCAGTATTGGGGGCATATTTCGTAAGCTAATAAATAAAAGCAAAATCTTCTAGTCTAGAAAGCCGACATTTTGTTTAAATTTGTGGAGTTTTGAAAATGCTTTAATTGGGATTTTGGCTAGAAGTTGTTTCTAGATGAAGTTATAATTAAATTTGTACATTTTTAGCTATTGAGTTAGTGTGAGCCTCTTGTTTTTAGGGTTTAGCAAGAGCATAAGTTTCATTAATAATATTATAGCAAGTGGGTAGGAGGGTGTGTGGATCAAATCATGGAGTGGGTAAGTAGATGCGTGAGTGTATATGTATGTATGTGCATTATACAGTTATGTCTTTTGAGCATGAATGAAATAGTACCTTATGGTTATTATGAGGACTTGCTGGGAGCAGGCCATGGTGGCCCACTGAGCATTAGGTATCAGGAAGGGCCATTGACCCCGAAAATACCAGGAAGTGTTTGGGAGCTGTTGTCCCCATTCCCTCCCTCCTTTTTCACTTGGCACTACGACCAGAAAAAGCTACTGCTGGCTCTAGCAGAAAACTCTGAGACCAGAACGTACACAGCTAAACTTGGGAGTCTATTGTTCCCATTTTCCATGGCTTATGATTTTTGCTTTTAAACAATTTAACTTTGAGTCACATTGAGGAGCCTTAGTGCAGGACACAGTTTCTCTTGATGTGATTTTTTAAATGTATAGATATAGGTTTTAGGAAATAGTTTATATAGATTGAAGAAAATTTAGGTAACCATTTTATTGTAGAAGTGTGGTTAGTTTAGTTTGATTTAGGGAGGGCAGTGAAGGTTGAATTAGGCCAGCTGGTGTTAGGAGAGTGTAACCATAGCAGCAATTGTTTTAAGAGAAACTAGTTTGAATTAGCGCAGAATAGTAGAAGTTAATAATTCATTATGGTGGTTTCAGATTTAGACATTGAGTGATGTTATTTCAAGATGATGTAGTTGTAATACAATTAAGGGCACATAAGAAACTGGGTTGAGGAACATTAATCAAGCATAAGAAACAAATAGACAATTTTTGGTTGTTCTTCCTCATGTATGAAAAAAACATTTGCTTGAGAGTGGGGGGTATCCTTTGAGAGTGGGAGGTGTCCCTTGTGCACCTGGACCTGTTCATGTGAAAGGCACATGCTACCTTTTGTGTCCTGTGATGATGACTTTGTAAAGTTTGGGGATAAAAGCCCTTGTATAACACTCAATAAATGGCATCTGCTCACTCTGAACAGTAGTCCAGTCCCTTTCTTTCTCCCCTAGTCGCCTACTCCATCTCACCTCCAGGAACCCCTGACCTTGCAGGAGCTGGACTCCCACAAGGACTCATAACTTTAAATGTAAGTCCAGTTACAATTGAATTGACTGCTTCCAGGCCTAGTTAAGGCCATGCTGAGTATAAGAACGTCCCCTCCTAAAAATTAAAAAATACCAAGCAGATGTAACTCTCCCTTGAATGATCATGAGAGAGATTGGCCCAAAACCATCAAGATATCTTATTTAAGGGGAATAAGTGGGCAATTTTAAGTTAATGGCCCTGATGCCAGGTATAGTTTCAGGCTACTTACCCCCAAGTGTCATGGGCCCGGAGTGAGCAGAGGGGTATAACCCAAGCAGGTTCCTGATTTCTCAAAGCTTAGTGATAAATTTAGGAGTAATGGAGGTGATAAGCATGTTGACAAGGGTTGATTTGACTGAAATGTGCTATGTATGGTAAATAAATTAATGTTTTATGTAATGGTATAGGTTGATATTACTATGTCAATATCCCTGGTCTACTAAGGTTATAGTTATGTTGGAATTTAGTCAGAAAATATTAGTGAATGCTTATACTTGCTTAATATGCATGGGGGAAATATTTTAATGTACGATTAAACATAGATGTCTTATGTAAAATTTTACATATATAGTACTAATACATATTTATGGGGGAAACACAATGCATGAAGTACATTGGGCTGTGACTAATTTTTATGTTGTTTTTTTCAATACTAGCATAGCACTTAAGAATGTACATAAACATAGAACAGGGAATAGTTTATGTAGAGTTTCAGCTTTGGGTGCTGATGGTGTGGTGTTAGACCTCTACCTTGCAGTTTGTTCTGGGGACATTAGTTCTCCATTTTTGGATTAAAAGATCAGAGTAATTTTTGCACTACAAGCACTATCATTTGAGTATTTTATTTTCAGTTAGGTTAGGTAGTGGTAATAGAATGAGTATAATGGAAAAATGGAGAATAGACGTTGTTTGACCAATAATAATGAAGGAGTGTTCCATGGGTTGACCCCCGAACCATGTGAGCACAAGTAGGTCAGCTACTAGGACTCAGAATAGGCATTGGTTTGGTGGTCAGAAAATTATATTTTGTTGTTTGGATATATGAAGTATTGAAATAATAGCTAGGATTAAAATAGAGAGGACTAGAGCTAGAAATCCACCTAGTTTATTGGGAATAGAATACAGGGTTGCATAGACAAATACAAAATATCACACTGGTTTAATATGGGGTGGTGCACTAACAGGTTGACTGGGGTGTAGTTTTCTGGGTCACATAGTAGGTCTGTTATAAATAGTACTAGAGTTAGAAGTAAGAGTAAAATGTCTTTAATTGTGTAGTAGGGGTGGAATGGGATTTTGTATAAGTCTAATGAAATTCCTGATAAGTAATTAGATCCTGTTTCATAGAGAAAAAGGAGGTAAACAATTACGAGGGCAGCAATAATGAATGGGAGAATAAAATGGAAGGTGAAGAATTGTGTTAGGGTTGGTTTATCAACTGAAAAGCCACCTGAGATCCATTCAACTAGGCTGGTGGTGATATATGGGATGGCCAGTAGAAGATTGGTAATAACAGTGGCACCTCAGAAGGATGTTTGACCTCATGGGAGAACATAGTCTATAAATGTTGTTGCTAAAATGGCAAATAATAGGATAATACCAGTGTTTCATGTTTCTATGAAAGTGTAGAAACTATAATATAAACCTCGGCCTACGTGCATGAATAAGCAAATATAAATATGGATGCTATATTTGAGTGTATATATTGGATAATTCAGCCATAGTTAGCGTCTCAGCAGATGTGTGCTACAGAGGAGAATGCAGCAGTTGTGTCTGATGTATAGCTAGGAATAATCCTGTGACGATTTGGATTGCTAAGCAGACTCCTAAAAGGGAACCAAAATTTCATCATGCAGAAATGTTTGAGGATGGGACTTCCAGCAAGATGGTGACAGGGCAGCTTGGTCTGTGAAACCCTCTGCAAAAGGGAACACACATAAAGACTCTAGCTCTTTCCTGGGGACTGCAACTCCCATCATTGGCAGCCTGCTCCTCACACAGAGCTCAGCCGCCACCACTGCTCAAACACCTCGGCGGTTTGGGCCACTGCCACAGCTGCAGATGCCACCACCATTGCCATCGCCCTGCCCATGCCTGAGACAACCCATGACTTCAGACCATGAAGCCCCTGCAAGCATGATCTACTGAGATCATGGCCACTGCCACTGCCCTGCCCCACCCGTCACCTAGAGCCAGGCTCATGGAGCTCCTTCCATGTACCGTGAGGCAGCTGCCCCCACTGCCCCCACTGCCACTACTGTTACCTGCTCCCTCCCATCCTGGGCAGCCTCTGACATCAAGATAGGAAAGATAGAAGCTCTTTCCCCTGATAAACAGACACAGGCCAGATCTGAGTGATAGAGTGGGCAGGGAGCCCAGATCTGAACCACTCTCCAAAGCAGGCCAGGGGAAGCTAACTATAACTCTGAACAAATCTACCAGCCTGCAAAGACAACTAGAAATCAGAGCTGAAAGGACATTGGGCTTAAAGGAAAAGTCTCAGAGTGTGCTTGGTTGGTTCTGTTAGTTTACTGACTTTATTCTATCCTTTTGTTTTGTTCTTTTATTTATTTTTATTTCTCTGTAAACCCCGTCTTTCTATAGAGGAATAGCACAACAACAATGAGGTTGGTTAACTTGTATGTTAGCATCATCGTATGTTTTAGTTTTTCGTACAGTTGTTGGTTAGTTTGTAGTCGTGGTTATTGTTTTGCTTTTTACTTGTTCCAGTCTTTGTGTTTCTTTTCACTCGTTAGTCAGTACACTTGTCTGTTTTCCCTCTTAATCCTCTCTCTGTCCACACCCCACTGCCCCCAACTGCCTGCTCCATTCTCTTCCCTCTGTTAATCTCATTTTTCTTTCAGGGAGTAAACCTATAACCCCACTGCATGGAAAGATTCCAAGGCAGTGGGAAGTGGGTTTCAGATTATCCATACACCTGTTGGCAGATACCAGGATCTGCAGATAGATTTTGAATAACAGTTCCCCTTTAATTAAATATCAAAACTGCAAAAAGGACCACTCCCAATCTACAGTCCAACTCCAGAATTGAACAAGAGGACATACATAAGGAAGAATAGGAGATTGAACAAACAGAAGTAAAAGCAACCCCTCCACCCCTAAATATCAGAATTAAAGAAGATGGGGAAGTGGAGGGAAGGAAAAAGTAGGGAGGAAAAATCTACACAAATGAAGAAAAACCAAAAAAAGAATATAGGTCTTAAACAGATCCCTAGGAGGTCAGACACTGAAAAAACAAACTTCGGAAACAAACAATGAAGAGCCCCCAGAATGAATGATCACATGCAACAAACTCAGACATCAAGACATTAATAGAGAGAATAACAAAAATTGAGGAGAGACAAAAGGAAAATAGGAAGGAGCTGATGACAGAAACAACAGCAGTAAATAATACTGTGATGGAAATAAATAACAAACTAATAAGCATGGAAAGCAGAATTAGCAAAGCAGAAGAAAGAATCTCAGACCTTGAAGACCAAAATACACAACTAACTCAAACTGCCAAAAACAGAAAAGAAGCTTAAAAGACAGAACAAAACCTTCAAGAGATGAACAATTACTTCAAGAGAACAAACCTAAGAGTAATTGGCCTTCCTAAGGCAGAGAAAGAGACACAGACCACACCAGAACAAACATTTCATGAAATCATTCAAGATAACTTCCCTCATCTCATTAGTGATGCAAAAATTCAAACACAAGATATTCAGAGACCCCCTGCAAGACAACAAATGAGAAGACCAACTCTCAGACACATAATAATTCACCTAACAAAGTAGGTATAAAAGGAAAAATCCTAAAGGCAGCAAGAGAAAAAGTCAGACTACCTAACAGAGAAGACCAATTAGAATAGATAGGAGATAGATAGATAGATAGGAGATAGATAGATAGGAGCCCTATCTTCAAAGTTCTAAAAGATAAACAATTTCAACCAAGAATAACCTATGCAGCCAATCTAAGCTTCATCAGTGAGGGAGAAATGAAATCTTTCCCACATATCCAATTCCTAAGAACCTACTCTGCCATCAGACCACCTCTACAAGAAACACTTAAGAAAGTATTGAACACAGAAGAAAAGGAAAAAAAGAATATTCTTCACAAGAGTACAGGAAAAAGATTAAAAACACACATGAACTGACTCCAAAACCAAGCAAAAGATAACAAACAAACAAGAACAATAACAACAACTCTGTAAGAATCTTATGATAGGGATCAACTCTCACATTTCAGTAATTAGCCTGAATGTGAATAGACTAAATACACCACTGAAAAGACATAGAATGGCAAGATGGATAAAATATCACCAGGCAACAATATATTGCCTTCAAGAGACTTGTCTCACTAGAAAGGACACCCACAGACTCAAAGTAAGAGGATGGGAAACAAATTTTCAGGTGAATGGAACACAAAAGAAAGGAGGAATGGTGATC
>NW_007231992.1:92642-118256 GCF_000164805.1 Carlito syrichta
TTATTGTAGAGATGAGGTCTCGCCAAGTTGCCCCAGGTGGGCCTCGAACCCGCAGGCTCAGTCAGTCCACTCACCTCAACCTCCCAAGGTGTGGGATTACAGGCTGAGCTGCGAAGCCTGGCTAGTATTTTTATTGTTATTGAGATTACTCATAGGGGTTAGAGGATTAAGCAAGTGACTAATACAAGGGAAATGAGAACAGCTAAGTAGTATGTTTAGTTAGTTCTATTTGATTAGAGGAGAGAATTGAGGCAGATATATGAGTTTGGGCTGTGTTTTTTGGTATAGTTTTTTTCAAGTCAAGTGAGGTCTAGAAGTAAGGATGCTGTGTCTTGGCTTGTGTCACGATTCAAGTATGGGTATAGGCTGTGAACTGTGGTTGGAAAAAAATCCTAGTAAATTAGAGAATGTGTGGGTTTGGGAGGGATAATTTAGTTTGAGGTTATATGTGATAGTAATAAATTCTATTGCTAGTGTGAAACCTAAAATATTGTTGACGAGTACTGTAAATTTTAGGTGAGGGGGTATGGTTTCTTGGGGGGTTGTTATAGGAGTAATATTATTAGAGGTAAGGAATACTGCAAAGATGCTGCCTATACTGCTAGGCATTTGATTGAGTTAACTAAAAGAGGGTTGTTTTCATTAATAGTAATTAAAGTTGAGAAGTAAGGCTGTCTTAGGAACACAAAGAAGATAATGTGAGTACTGTAAACAGCTGAAAAGGATATGACGATTAGTGTAATTAGGAGGGCTCAGGCATTGGTGTACAACATGTTGGCAGTTTTGATAATGAGGTCTTTGGAGTACAATCCTGAGAGGAAAGGTATACCTGTGAGTGCAAGACTTCCAATAATAAGTAAGAAGTAAAGGGCACAGATGTCTTGTTCATCATTTAGGTTGTGGATAATGGACCAAGAGCATACATAGTATAACTTTGAAAAAGGTTTAGGTGCAGATATGAAGAAAGGCTAAGTGGGATTGGTTAATCCTGGTAGTTACCAGTATAATACCTAGTTGGCTGGAGGTAGAAAACGTGATGATTTTTTTAAATGTTGTTTTGTGTTAATGCACAAATTGCTGTGAATAAAGTGGTCATAGTACCTAGACAAAGTATGGTGGATTGAATTGTTTTATTTATTTCCAATAAGAGTTAGAATCGGATAAGAAGGAAAATTCCTGCTACAACTATAGTGCTGAAGTGAAGTAAGGCAGAGACAGGTGTTGGGCCTTCTGTAGCTGATGGAAGTCATGGGTGGAGTCCAAATTGTGTGGATTTTTCTGTTGCTGCTTGTAGAAGACCTATTAATGGAAGAGTACTGGAGTTTGAATTAAGAATAAATATTTGTTGGAATTCTCATGTGTTAGAATAAAGTATAAATCATGCCATTGCTAAGATAAATCCAATATCTCCAATACAGTTATAGAGGATTGCTTGAAGGGCTGCTGGGTTGGCATTCAATCATTCATATCATCAGTTGATGAAGAGGAAGGACATGAATCCTTCACCCTCTCATCCAATGAATAGTTGGAATAAAATGTTAGTGGTTACTAGAATTAGTATTGTGATGAGAAATAAAAGTAGATATTTTAAAAAGTAGTTAATATTGGGATCTGAATCCATGTATCATATTGAGAATTGTATATGGGATCATGTGACAAAAAGTGTTACTGGCATAAAGAATATAGGAAAATAGTCTAGTTTAAAGCTTAGAGAGAATTTTATTCAATGTCAGATAATCATTTCTTGAACCGAATATAAAATGTGGTTGTTGGAATAAGGCTAGCTATGAATGCACAGGCAATGGAATTTTTTACACAGTTAGTATAGATTAGTGGTTATAATGGTAGGAAAGAATAAAAGAACAAGTGAGAATAAAATGAAGGAGAATAAATTTGTTACTTTCATTTGGAGTTGCACGAATTTTTTGATTCCTATGGATTACCATTACCCTTCTTTATTTTGTGAGTTGGAGTCTCACTCCATTGCGCAGGCTGGAGTGCAGTGGCACACTCACAGCCACCCCAGCATTGACCTGCTAGGCTCCGGCAATGCTTCTGCCTCAGCCTTCCAAATAGCTGGAACTACAGGCCTGTGCTACCACACCTGGCTAATTTTTTGTTTTATTATAGAGCCGAGGTCTTGCCAAGTTGCCTGGGTTTGTTTTGAACTCACAGGCTCAGGCAATCCACAAGCCTCGGCCTCCCAAAGTGCTGGGATTATAGGCTTGAGCCACCAAGCCCAGCACTACTATCCTTTAAAAGTTAAGAAAGCCATATTGTTAATATGGGGACATAAATTCAGCTTTTGCATACTTTCTTGGTAAGTAAGAAGTTTTAAGTTTCTATTGTTAGATTCACAATCTGATATTTTTTAAAAAACTATATTTGCAGTACAAGAAGCCTAGAATAAGCGGAATTAAAGGATAGTAATAGAAGGGATAGGAGATGTATAGATATTAAGATATTTTCTCACATAAAGGAGGGATTAATATTGCTAGTGTGGTAGGTGAATTTTCCTCGTTGTGTTGTAATAAGTATATAAAAGGAAACAGGGGCGGTAATTAGCATATTAGCTCTTATTAAGATGGTTAAGTGAGGCCAGGCTCAGTGGCTCAGCCTGTAATCCCAGTACTTTGGGAGGCCGAGGCTAGTGGATTGCCTGAGCCCGGGGCTTCAAGACCCACCCGGATAACTTAGCAAGACCTCGTCTCTACAATAAATAAAAAACTAGCTGGGTGTGGTAGAGTGCAACTGTAGTTCCTGCTACTTGGAAGGCTGAGGCAGAAGGATCGCCAGAGCCCAGCAGGTCGAGGCTGCAGTGGCCGGGAGCGTGCCACTGCACTCCAGTCTGGGCGACAGAGTGAGACTCCAACTCAAAAAACAAAAAGATGGTTAAGTGAGATCACGAAAAAGATGCTATTGTTACAAATAACTCCCCAATTAAGTTGATGGTTGAAGGGAATGCAAGATTTGTGAGCCTGGCTAGAAGTCATCATGTAACTATCAGGAGTAAAAGGGTTTGAAGGCCTCATGCTGAGCATGGGTCAGCTGTGGATACATTCATAGTTTGAGTAAAGCAGAATAAGTAGGGAAGAGGTAAGACTGTGGACAATTATTAGGGCAGTTGCTCCTATAAAACTTTGTAGTGTTTGAATAAGGATAGCTATGATGAGGTGTGCTATATGGCTTACTGAGGAGTAAGCAATTCGTGATTTTAGGTCTGTTTGTTGTAAACAGATAGAGCTTGTTATGATTATTTCTCAGAAGGGATGTCTTAGGAAAGGATAAGCTATAAACTCTGTTAGAGGGTTTAGGATTATTGTTACTTGTATTATCCTGTAACCGCCGAGTTTTAGAAGTACTGCTGCAGATACTGTAGAGCCAGCAATTGGAGCTTCAGTGTGGACTTTGGGTAGTCACAGGTGAAGGCCGTATAAGGGTATTTTTACTATGAATGTTATTATGCATGCTAATAGGAAATCATTACATCAAGAGTTTGGAAATTCTTTAATGGCAAAAGAATTAATCAGTAAATTTAATGTATGTAAGAAATTTTGAGTGTGGATGAGTGTGATAAGCAGCGGTAGTGGACCAATTAGTGTATAAAATAGGAAGTACAGTCCTGCGTTTAATTGTTCTGTTTGGTTATCTCATCAGGTAATAATAGTGAGGGTTGAGATTAAGGTGGCTTCAAATAGGATATAGAATAAAATTAGTTCTGTAGCAGTAAAGATTTAATTAAAAATGCTTGAAGTAAAATTAATATTGTGATATAAAGGGTTTTTTTGTATGAGTGATTCCTTAGATAGGTAGTTCTGACTGTTATAATTATTAAGGGGAATAATCAGGTAGTCAGGATTAAAAGAGGTGCTGAGAGTGAGTCAGTGAAAAAAGTGAGCAAAAAATTTATGCTGTTGTCATAGTTTAAGAGTGAAAGGGTTTAAGAGTGAAAGGGTAATAAAGCTAATTAGTAGACTGTGCATGGTGGTGTTAATTCCGATGGCAGGTTTTTTAGAGTATCATATCAGTGGTAGAAGTATAAGTGTTGATAAAATAATTTTTAACTTTGTAAGAGATTTAGATTCTGTACATAATCTGGGCTGTATGTATTGGATACTACAACATGCTCCAGTGCATCTCCTGAATGCCAAGCTCGTCTGATTCTGCTGTATCTGGCTACACTAGGGTGGAGCTGTGGTCCAAGGGCTAAGGACACAAGTTCCAGGATTCTCAAATTCCTTTGTTGTGTGCATCCCCATCCAACCCACCTTTATGCCCTTTCCCGAACCTGATTGCCCTTCTTACAAGGCACCAACTTACCCCAACCACCATTGGCAGACAGCACCGGCATCCAAGCAAATCAGCCATGCTGCCCACCTTGCTCACAACATTCCCCCTTCTTCAAGGCTGGTCACCAAAAAGGATCCAAAATGACCAAGTTGGGGGCCCCTGTGACACCTCATGATTGCAACAGTCGACATTTCTGGATGTCCTCAGGGAAGGTGACATGACGACCCCAGAAAACAGACTCCTCCAACCTCTCATAGCCAACACACTTCCCCACCCAGCCACCCACACAGAAAAAGAGAGACGCCCAAACAGAGAGAAACACACACACATATGAACAGATAATGCAAGATAAGTAGAAGAGGGTCGCCAAGAAAGTGACAGAGAGACATAGGGACACACAAAGACAGAACAAGAGACACAGAGAAAGATACCCAGAGAGAAAGATTGACAGACAGAGAGGAACAGAGGGAGATAGAGGTCTTGGTATTGATGGCATCTCCAAGCGCTTGAGGGTACAGAAGAGGGTGCCTGGGCTCTGCCAGCAGAAGGTGGCAGGCCTCACCTGATGACAGGATCGAAGAGCCCCCGCCAAAGTGGGATTCCATCTCAATGGCTTTGCTCAGGGGTCTCTTCATTTCTTGGTCTCTTCTCTGTCCTCTTGGTGCAATAAGCTCAAACTTCTCAGTGCCATTGACTGTGTCCCAGGAACAGTGACCCTAAGTGTACCACTGGGCATGTAACATGAGGACTTAGCATGCGTGTCTCCACAGGAAATTCATAGGATGAAGGTCCAGACACAGACTCCCTGCTGCTTGTTTTCAGCTCAGGAATGGGATTGACCCTAACTGCAGAATCAGCTGCAGTGTGTTGAAGAGGTGACTTGGCTATGTATGCATAGGAATGTGTGGTCCCTAGGTTAGCATGTTTGTGGCCATCTAGGGAGATTTCTGAGTTGCAGGGATAGACCCCGGATGAAGTGAATCCACGCCTGTGACTGCTCATTGGGGTCCTACCTCTGGCCTTGCTTTGATCCAGAGTCCTGAATGGCAGCCAGGTGTAAGTGCTGGCAAGCTGCTGCAGGTCAGCGTTGCCCTGGGAAACCATGAGCTACTCACAGTGGACGTGAGGACAGGTGACTGTGTAGGAGAGCTGGCAGGGAGAAAGCACCTGAAGCCTTGGGAATAAGGGCACCAAAAGAAGACAGGCAGAGGAAGACCAGAATCCAACAGCCCTCGATATTTCCAGGCAGTCTTCCATCCAATTCCTCACCAAGTCCATCCTGGCTTAGCTGTGAGATCAGAGATCCCATGTGTTCAGAGTGATATGGCCATAGCAGGTGTTGTCATCCATTCATTGGGTGCCTCAAGATCTTCCCTTGCACTGGTGAAGATGCCATGGTAGGGCTTCAGAAGCTAGGGCCGCTGCCAATGAATTCCCATGGCCACTGGCCTGATTCAGGAGCCTTCAGTCCCATTTCCCACATACACAAAAAAATTAGTGATGTTAAAAATGTTTTCATATGTTTCTTTTGCCACATGTATGTCTTCCTTTGAGTAGTTTCTGTTCACGTCTTTTGGCCGGGTTATTATTCTTTCTCCTATTGGTTCATTTGAGTTATTTGTCAGATGCATAGTTTGCAAATAGTTTCTTCCATTCTATAGGTAGTCTGTTAAGATGGTTGATGGTTTCTTTTGTTGTGAAGAAGTTCTTGAGTTTGATTAGGTCCCATTTGTCAGTTTAGGCTTTTGTCTTTTTTGCTTTTGAGGTCTTCGTCATGAATTTGTTGCCTAGGCTGACTTCCAGAAGAGTACCTCTTATGCTTTCTTCGAGAATTGTTACAGTTTGCAGCCTAACGTTTAGGTTGTTAATCCACATTCAGTTAATTTTTGTATATTGGGAAAGAAAGGGGATCAAGCTGTATTCTTCCTCATATGGTTAGCCAATTTTCCCAGCATCATGTACTAATTTCCTTTTCCCCAAAGTTTGTTTTTGCCAGCATCATCAAAGATAAAATGGTGTATGACAGTGGTTTTATTTCTGGGTTATCAATTCTATTCCATAGGTATATTTGTTTATTTTTGTGCCAGTACCATATTATTTTGTTACTTTTTCCTGGTAGCAAAGTTTGAAATCTGGTAATGTAATACCTCCAGCTTTGTTCTGTTTGTTAAGAATTGATTTGGCTATTCATGCTCTTTTTTGGCTTTCACATAAATGTAAGTATCACTTTTTTCTAGACCTGTGAAAAATGATGCTGTTTGATAGAGACTTTATTGACTATGTAGATTGCTTTGGGTAGAGTAGACATTTTTACAATATTGATTCTTCCAATCCATGAGCATAGACAGTTTTTGTATCTGTTTGTGTTACCTTTAATTTATTTCATCAGTGTTTTATAGTTCTCATTGTAGAAGTATTCTTTTGGATATTATAAATGAGGCTGTGTTCTCGATTTGGTTATCAGATTAAATGATGCTGATGAATAAAATTGCCATTGATTGTGAGAGTTGATTTTGCAAACTGAGACATAACTGAAGTCACTTATGAGTGCTAGAAATCTTTGGTGGAATCTATAGGCTGTTCTAGATATATAATCATATCATCTGCAAAGAGAGATCGTTTACCTTCTTCTTTATCTATTTAGAGATATTTTATTTATTTTTCTTGCCTGTTTTCTCTGGCTAGAACTTCCAGTACTATGTTAAATAAAAGCAGTGAGAATGTGAGGCATTAATGTTGTTAATGTTCAGGGTTACTGTAGATATGTTAGGGTTTCTTCCTATGATAGTGTTGTTGAAGAGTTCTTTAGGGGTTTTAGTTTTGTGGGTAATTTATATGGTCTATAAGCTTTGTGTTTACTTGTGCTTTATTTTGTTTCCTTGTTTAGAACTCCCTTAATCATTTCTTGTAAGGCCAGTTTAGAGGCTATGAGTTCCCTTAGTCCTTGCTTGTATGGGAAGTACTTAATTTCATCTTTAGTTATGATGTTTAATTTGGCAAGTAAATGATTGTTGACTGGCATTTTATTTCTTTAAGAATATTGTAAATGAGCCCCCACTCTCTTATGGCCTATAAGCTTTCTGCTGAAAGGTTATTCCCATGGGTCTCCCTTGTTAGTTGTTCTATCCTTTCTCTCTAGCCACTTTTAAATTTTGCATGTGTGTGCACTGACCTTGGATAGGCTGAAAGACTATGTGCCTTAGGGATGGTCATTTCATATACTATCTTGCAATAGTTCTCTGGATTTCTTATATCTGCATGTTGACATCTCTCTCAGGATGGGGGAAGTTTTCATGAATTATGTCAGCAACTACTGTCTCCAGAGTGCTCCCATTTTCTACTTCTCTTTCTCAAGTGCTGATTAGATATACATTTGGTCTCTTTACATAATATCATACCTGCTGAAGGCTTTGTTCATTTATTGGAATTCTTCTTTATTTTTATCTGACTGGGTTGTTTCTAAGGATTGGTCTTCAAGTTCTGAAATTATTTCCTCTGCTTCGTCAAGTTTATTGTTAAGACTAGTGGCTGTGTTTTAAAATTCTTGATGTAAGATAGTCACTGTGGAGTAGCAGGTCAGCACCACTCTCACCTGGCAAAACAAAGAGTAAGAATTCCACTGCCATTAGATGGAGATACCCTGAACACTTTTGGATGGATTAAACTTCTTGCACTCATCAAAGGTCTATTTAATCACCCAAAGTCCAGAAAGCAATGGCAGGCATGGAATTATGGGTGCCCCATTCCCCACTCTGCACCAAGAATGTACAGAAATGGAAGATGTGTTCAGTAAAGGAGGGGGAGAATTACTATGACATTTTGAATTAGTTCACCACCTTCCCAACAGTGCACAAAAGGTCAGTTTCATGTGAAAGGAGACCTGGTTGAGATATAGCAGTGAGCACCAGAACCCAGGTGATATGGAGAATGGAACCTGTGCAGGGATTCAACTTACGGGTTGAATCTGACTGACACACCAGTCACCAGCACCTAGTAGAGCAGTATACCAGCACTTCTCTCACATGGTAGGGCACAGTGGGGATCAGAACACTGATTAAAGGAGGCACTCTGAACATGTTTGGAAAGATGAGGCTCCCTGCACCCAGCAGAGGTCTTGTTGAATACACAGAGACCAAAAACACTGGTGCAGGAATCTAGACATCCCATCCTCCGTAGCATGCTAGGCATGTGCAGGCACTGGGGTCATGCTGGGTTAGGGAGGGGAGTGAGTGATCTGGGATGCAATGGGTCCATTCACTCCCTCTCAGCAAGCACAATCAATCAGCCACATGGAGCAGGGCTGAAAACTGACCCAATAAGTTTAAGAGTAGGAGAGAAAAACTGCAGTAACAAGAACTTGTCCTAGGTTGGAGGTTCTCCCTCTCTCACTAAGTAAAGAGAGGTCTGACACAAATGAAGAGGAATCAACGAAGAAACACAAGCAAACCTGAAAGTCTTACTGAGTTAGTGCATGAAAATGCAGCCACCAGAGCACAAACAATGGAAATCCCCACCCCCCCAGAATGACCTGCCCCAGATAACAGGCACATAAATCAGAGAATGGATGGCACAAATGAACAAGAACCAAGAGAAACATGAAGTGAAACTCAACGAAATTGTACAGAAAGTAAAAGCATGGTTGGCCAATTATTAAAAGAGCCTATTCTGGAAAAAAAATGGCAATAAAGACCTCCATCTTCAAAGTCAACAACAAAGTAGCAAGTATTAGGAACAGGCTCAACCAAGCTGAGGAAAAAAATCTCAGAGCTTGAAGACCAAAAATATGAAATTAACACAATCTGATAAAAACATAAAAACAGACAGAGGTTGGGAAGATGGCAGCTGAGACAGTTGTACTGTGTATGTTCCCATATGAGTGAGTGAGTGTATGAAAAATTGCGTGTAGGTGCCAGTGAGCAAGTGGGCGAGTGAGTGGCTGACTGAATGAGGGCTAGGGAGCTAATGACCAGGGATATCCTGGTGCAGTGGCTGGTGCTATAACAATTGGGCTTGGACCCTAGTGACTCCCAGGATACAGAAGCTAAGTGCCATTTTCTATTTCTTTTTTCCTTTTTTGTTTTAATCAGCATAACCTCCCTGGGAAGAAAATGCTGGGACAGACTGCCTAAGTGGGGACTCATGAGCAAGAGGTCAGGCCCCTGGTGCAACAGCTGGTGCTACAGCTTCTCTGCTTCATCTCTGGCTCTTCCCAGGTCACAGAAGCTGAGCACCATTATTTTTTTTAAATGGACAAAAATTTTCTTCTGCAAAAGCGGTGGGGAGAAACTATCACCCCAGGCTCTCCCTCACCATTGCAGAAGAGATTGGCAGCTCCTGACTTTGCCTCACCACTTCAGCACCTGGCAGGGCACTGGCAGCAGGGGCTGCAGAGGGAGTCCAGAGGCAAAGTCCCATGGAAGAGGACAAGAGAGGCACCCCACCACCATCTTAAAGGCAGGTCAGAAAAGTGCTCCGACTCAGTCACCGCAGAAGAATAGACCCGATCTCTGTGACTGGTGGATCAACTACTCAGGGATTGATCATGACCCAGAGGAAATATCCTGAAAGCACAAACTTTGGAGGGACTTGACAAGTGCTGAATTCCAGGAACCCCACCCCCTACCCTGATCCAGCCATGGGACAAAAGGTGTGGCCAGAAAAGGACAAGGAAGAACTCCAAAGAGATCAGTGGTGAGTCTGAGGCTAACCCAAACCGCCTCCTCCCCAGCAATCCTCTGAACGTCAGATCCACATAGCTGGGCCATGACTGAGATGGACAGACCCAAACAGAGCCTGGACATCAGTCGCAATAGCAGAACTTCATTTCAGGGTAAGCCTGGTGGGGGCACCCCCCATGAGTACGTATCTGGGGAAGAGACAATCCATACCTCCCAACCAGAGGAGATCTCCCTGACCATATGAGAGTGGGAGGGGAGGACTGCAGCCTCAACCATCACTACTGCCCCATCCTCCTTCCCTGCTTTAGACACGAAGGTGAGAGTGAAAGAGGTGGCTCTGCAAGAGAGACCTGATTAGAGGAAAAAGTACAGAGCCTGCCACAAGAGGGCAGGTTTTTTTTTTAAATTAACAATTTTTAAATTAATTTTTAAAAATTTTTTGCCTGTTTGTTAGTTCATCTATTTTTTAAAAATATTTTTTCTTTGTGCATGAATGTGTATGTGAGGGATTGATCTCCATTCCCCTCATATTTTTTCTTTTTTTATGCTTTTTTCTTCTTTTATTTGTCATTTTTTGTTTATGTGTGTATATGAATGATTGAATGTTCATCTTTCAATTTTGTTGTTTTTTTTGTTTCTGCCCTTTTGTTCTTCTGGGTATTTTTAATTTTCTTTTTTTTACTTTAAGGCATGTGTCAATATAAGTGTGAGGGTTCAACTGGAAATCCTTTGTATTTTTCTTTTTTTCCCCCTCCAATCTTTCTGTTTTTCTTTCCTATTCACTTTGTGCTAGGCATGTGTGTGTGTGTGTGTGTGTGTGTGTGTGTGTGTGTGTGTGTGTTTAGTTATCTTGGTTTTTTGTTGTTGTTTATTTTGTTTCACTTTGTCGTTATTCCAGTTTGTTTTGGGGTGTGTGTGTGTGTTCAATTGTTTTTTGCATTGGCTTCTGCTTTGCATCATCATATAGAGGGGTGGTGGGGGGTGGGTTTCAGGGAACACATACCACAATAAGTGAACATTGTAATTTAAAAGTAGTTTCTGAATTTTAGAGCCCCATCTCCTACTTTATTCAACTTTCAAAAACTACAAGAGACAGAAAACCTTCCCATCGACCATCCTATTTCAAAAAGGAACAAATACAGAACATGGATCAGGGAAGAATAGAGGGCTGAGCAAACAGCCTCTATATGAGAAGGGAAAGTTTCTCATATTGACATTGAATAACAGAACCAAAGAAAAAAAACAAGATCTGTTACAAATGAGGAAAAACCAAAGGAAGATCTCAGGCAATTTCAAGTGTACCAAAGACAAAACTTTAAAAAATCAGACCTTAGTGCCCAAACAATGAAAGTCACCAACGACTGTCCCCAGAGTATGACAGGGATTAGGAAATGGATGGGAAACATGAATAAGACTCAAGAAAGACAAGATCCAACACTAAAAGAACTTGTAACAGAGATTTTGGCAATAAAAACTTCACTCAGGAAATATAACAAGATGACAAGCATAGAAAGCAGAATTAATCTAGCTGAAGAAAGAATCTCAGAACTTGAAGACCAGAACATGGAATTAACCCAATCTGTAAACAATATACAAGAAGACTCAGAAAGAAAGGGCAAAGCTTACAAGAGATATCCGATTATAACAAGAGGCTGAACCGACACCTGATTGGTACCCCAGAAGAAGAAAGAGAAATAGAGAACAACTTGGAGCAAGTGTTCCAGGAGATAATACAAGAAAACATTCCCCATCTCACCAGAGATGTGACCAGACAAGCACAAGAGATACAGAGAACCCTCAGAAGACATTAAGTGAGAAGACCAACTCCTAGACACACAGTATTTCACCTACTCAAAGTAGGCACAAAAGAAAAAACCTAAAGGCAGCAAGAGAGAAATATCAGAGTACCAACTGGGAAAAACAAATCAGAATAGCAGCAGACCTATTGGAAGAAACACTACAAGCAAGAAAGGACTGAAATCTTATATTCAAAGTCCTCAAAGATAAACAATTTCAACCAAGAATTTCCTATTCAGTCAAGCTCAGCTTCATCAGTGATGGAGGATTAAAAATTTTCCCAGATATCCAAACCCTAAGAGATTTTGCAGGTTCCAGACCAGCTCTACAGGAGACACTTAAAAAGGTTAAGCACAGAAGAAAGAAAAAAAAGAATAACCACACACTGCCTGAGAGAACAGCAGAGCACAGAATCAACTTAGAATACAGTGCAATAAGACTTGAAAACACACGCATACATTAACCCCAAAGCCAAAAGAAAACAAGCAAAGAAAAAATGTTATAAGAACCTCATGACAGCAATAAACAATCACACTTCAATAATCAGCCTGAATGTGAGTGGACTAAATGCACCAGTGAAAAGACACAGAATGGCAAACTGGATAAGAAACCATGACCCATTTATTTTCTGCATCCAGGAGACTCATCTCACTACTAGGGGCACACAAAGACTCAAAGTTAAAGGATGGAAAACAAGTTTTCAGGTAAATGGATCACAAAAGAAGACAAGACAAAACAACCTTCAAGCTATCAAAAATTGAAAAAGATGCAAAAGGACACTGCATAATGATAAAGGGTTCAATTCATCAACAAGAAATATCCATCCTAAACATATATGCACACAGTACAGAAACACCAGCATTTATAAAGCAACCACTAAGTAAACTAAAAAAAGATATTGACTCTAACACTACTATAGCAGGGGACTTGAATACCCCACTAACAGCCCTAAATAGATCAATGAGGCAAAAAATCAACAAGGAGATCCAGAACCTAAACTTAACACTCGACCAAATGGACTTAATAGGAGATTACAGATTATTCCACTCAACAACAGATTATTCCACTACCTACAGATTATTCCACTCAACAACAGATTATTCCACTACCTACAGATTATTCCACTCAACAACCACTGAATATACATTCTACTCATCACCACATGGAATGTACTCCAAGATCAATCAGATCCTTAGGCATAAATCAAGCATAAACAAATTACACAAGGTTGAAATCTTGCCATCCACATTCTCAAACCACAGTAGAATAAAAATAAATATCAACACCAACAACATTTCCGCAAAGCCCACAAAAGCATGGCCACTAAACAGAATGATGCTGAACAACTACTGGGTCAACACTGAAATCAAAGCAGAAATTAAAAGATTCCTGTAAACAAATGAAAATGAAGAAACATCTTACCAAAACCTCTGGGATGCCATGAAATCAGTTCTAAGAGAGGAACTTACATCTCTATGAGCACACATCAAGAAAATGGAAAGATATCAAGTGGAGGGTCTAAAAAAATCACTGAAGGGAACTGGAAAGAGAAGACCATCAAAACCGTAATTTTATCAGAAGAATCCAAATCACCAAAATAAGAGCCCAAATATGGAACATAGAAGTCAAAAATACCATAGACAACATCAACAAAACAAAATGTGGGTTCTTTGAAAGAATTAACAAGATTGATGGACCCTTAGCCAGAATGACCAAGAAAAAGAGAGAAAAACCTCAAATAAACACAATCAGAGATACAAAATATCAAATCACAACTGACCCTGAAGAAGTACAAAAGATTTGGGCAACTGACTGATAACGTGCAAAAGATTGAAACAAGATCCCTACCTATCACCATACACAAAAATTAACTCTAAATGAATGAAATTCCTAAATGTAAAACCTCAAACAATAAGAATCTTAGAAAAGGCAGGAGACATCCTTATGGAAGTTGGAACTGGCATCCAATTCCTTTCAGAAACTTAAATGCCCATACCTTTCAAATTAAGATAGATAAGCAGGACCTCATCAAACTAACCAGTTTCTGCCTAGCAAAAGAAACCACCAAGAGATCAGGGAGACACCCCACAGAATAGGAAAAAATATTTGCCAACCATATATCTGACAAAGGCCTAACATCTAGGATCTACAAGGAACTCAAATATGCTGAATGGAAAAAAAACAGCCCTATTAAAAAGTGGACAAAAGACATGAATAGACACTTCTCCAAAGGAGATATACGGGCAGCAAACAGACATAAGAAAAAGTGCTAAGCCGGGCTCGGTGGCTCAGCCTGTAATCCCGTGTTTTGGGAGGCTGAGGTGAGTGGATTGCCTGAGCCCGGGGGTTCGAGACTCGCCTGGGCAACTTGGCGAGACCTCATCTCTACAATAAATCAAAAAATTAGCTGGGTGTGGTAGCGCACACCTGTAGTTCCAGCTACTTGGAAGGCTGAGGTGGAAGGATCACCGGAGTCCAGCAGGTCGAGGCTGCAGTGGCCACTGCACTCCAGTCTGGGCGACAGAGTGAGACTCCAACTCAAAAAAAAAAAAAAAAGAAAAAGAAAAAGTCCTCAGCCTCACTCATCATCAGAGTAATGCAAATCAAAACCACATTGAGATACCACCTAACTCCAGTAAGAATGGCCATCATTAATAAAACAAACAGCAACTGATGCTGGTGAGGATGCAGAGAAAAAGGAACGCTTCTACACTGCTGGTGGGAAAGCAAACTAGTGCAACCCCTTTGGAAGACAGTGTGGCGATTTCTGAAAGAACTAGAAATTGACATTCCGACCCAGCAATTCCCCTACTGGGCATATACCTAGAGAAACTCAAATCATTCTACAAAAAAGATACCTGCACACGTGTGTTTATTGTAGCTTAATTCACAATGGCAAAAACATGGAACCAACCATGTTGTCCATTGATGCTGAACTGGATAACAAAAATGTGGTACATATACACAATGTAATATTATGCGGCCATAAGGAAAGACAAACATATGGACTTCGCAGCAACTTGGATGTATTTAGAGTGAATCATACTCAGTGATCTATCACAAAAACAAAGAACAGAGTACCATATGTTGTCATTTATAAGCAGACCTTGAACAATTATAATAGTATAAGAAAGGGATTGGCAGTAGTGGGAAACTGTCAGGGGAGAGGGGATGAAATTGGCAGTTGAGGAAAACTGCTAGGGGAGAGATGAGCATACCTCATCAACAAGGATACCTGCATAATCAGCGTTTGTATACCTAACTCTGAATTTCATCCCACATCTTTGTAAAAGAAAACAAACATAGAAAAAATCTCAAAAAAAGTCTCAGACAGCTGTGAGACTATGTCAAGAAGCTAGATCTACACCTGCCTGACATCACTGAAGCAGAAAAAGACAATGAGAATATCATGAAACAAATAATCCATGAGGTCATTCAAAATTAACATCCCCCATCTTGCTGGAGAGATGACCATTCAAATGCAAGATATCCAGAAAACCCCTACAATGTATTACACGGGAAGACCTTCTCCAATATGCTTAGTAATCTGTCTCCAAAAAATAAACACAAAAGAAGAAATCCTAAAAGCAGCAACAAAGAATGTTCAGACTACCTTCCAGGGAAAATACACCAGAATTGCTCCAGACTTATCTGCAGAAAGACTATAAGGCACAAAAGACTGGAGTCCAATTTTTTTTTTTTTTTTTTGAGTTGGAGTCTCACTCTGTCGCCCAGACTGGAGTGCAGTGGCCGCTCCCGGCCACCGCAGCCTCGCCTGCTGGGCTCCGGCGATCCTTCCGCCTCAGCCTTCCGAGTAGCCGAAATTACAGGCATGCGCTACCATGCCCGGCTGATTTTTTATTTATTGTAGAGATGAGGTCTTGCTGCCCAGGCGGGTCTCGAACCCGCAGACTCAGGCAATCCACTCACCTCAGCCTCCCAAAGGCGTGGGATTACAGGCTGAGCCACCGAGCCCGGCTGGAGTCCAATTTTTAATGTTCTTAAAGATGAGCAAATACAATGAATAATTTACTACCCAGCCAAGTTAACCTTCATCAGTGATGAGGAATTAACATCCTTTCCAGACATCCAATCCCTAAGAGGATATGCCACCTTCAGCCCAGCCCTTCAGGAGACACTTAAAAGGTGTTGAACACAGAACAACAAAGAATGGCCATGCACATCACAAAACTACTGGCAAGTACAGAGTTAATAGAACATACAATAATAAGAACCCACAATAATGAAAAGCACATATACATAAATGCACAAGTTAAAAGGACACATAGTAGCTCCCTAAGAGCCCCACAACAGGGACGAATTCTTACATATCAATAAGCAACTTGAATGTGAGTAAACAAAATGCTCCACTGAAGAAATATAGAGTGGCCAACTAGATTTTTTAAAAAACATAAAATAAGATTCAACAATCTGCTGCCTCCAGGAAACTCATTTCACCACAAAAGACAACCACAAACTCAAGGTTGTAGGTTGGGAAAGAACCTTTTGGGAAAAAAAAAAAACAGAAGAAAGTAGGCATAGCTATTCTAATATGAGACAAAGTAGTCTTCAAGCCATCATAAGTAAAAAAGGATACAGAAGGATCCTACATAACAATAAAAGCTCAATCTACAAGCAAGTAATATGCATCCTGCAGAAACAAAGAACTGAGTACCACATGTTTTCATTCATAAGTGGACCATGAACATTTATAATAACGTTATAAGAAAGGGACTGGTGGTAGTGGGAAACTGCCAGGGGAATGGGGGAGCATGACATCAATAAGGGTACCTGATCTAAAACAGGGCAAAGTGGGTACCAAGGGGAAGACCAAACTTCAACTTTTTGATTATCACTTGCATACCTAACCTTTAATTTTACCCCACATCTGTAAAATAAAAATAATAATTAAACAAAAAAATATCCATCCTGAACATATATTCACACAATACAGGCACACCAGGTTTTGTAAAGCAACTACTAAGTAAACTGTAAGAGGTCATTGACTCTCACACAATAATAGTTGGAGACCTAAATGTCTCATTAACAGCTCTAGATAGATTGAGGCAAAAAAAAAAATCAGAAAATATAGAACCTCAAATTGACATTTGAACAAATGGACTTAGTACATATCTACAGAACACTTCACCCAACAACTACAGAGTATAGTGTATTCTACTCATCAGCACATGGAACATACTCCAAGATCAATCACATTCTGGGATATAAATCAATCATGAGTAAATTTCAAAAGATTGAAATAATACCATACATCTTCTCAGAACACAGCGGAATAAAACTTAATATTGCTACCAACAAGATCTCCCGAAACATACAAAGACATGGATATGAAACAGCATGCTGTTGAATAACTTCTGGGTCAACACGGAAATCAAAACAAAAATTCAAAGACTCCTGAAAACAAATAAAAATAAAGACACAAGCCGGGCTTGGTGGCTCAGCCTGTAATCTCACGCCTTTGGGAGGCTGAGGTGAGTGGATTGCCTGAACCCACGGGTTCGAGACCTGCCTGGGCAGCAAGACCTCATCTCTACAATAAATCAAAAAATCAGCCGGGCATGGTAGTGCATGCCTGTAATTCTGGCTACTTGGAAGGCTGAGGCGGAAGGATCGCCGGAGCCCAGCGGGTCGAGGCTGCGGTGGCCGGAAGCGGCCACTGCACTCTCCAGTCTGGGCGACAGAATGAGACTCCAACTCAAAAAAATAAAAATAAAAAATAAAAAACAAAATAAAATAAATAAAAAAATAAGCCAGGCTCAGTGGCTCAGCCTGTAATCCCACGCCTTTGGGAGGCTGAGGTGAGTGGATTGCCTGATCCCGCGGGTTCGAGACCCGCCTGGGCAGCGAGACCTCATCTCTACAATAAAATCAAAAAATCAGCCGGGCGTGGTAGCGCATGCCTGTAATTCCTCGGAAGTTTGAGGCGGAAGGATCGCAGGAGCCCAGCAGGTCAAGGCTGCGGTGGCCGGGAGCGGCCACTGCACTCCTGTCTGGGCGACCGAGTGAGACTCCAACTCAAAACAAGAAAAATAAATAAAATAAAAATAAAAAAATAAAGACACATCTTATCAGAATCTCTGGGATGCTCTGAAAGCCATGTTAAGAGGAAAATTTATAGCATTGCATACAGACATAAAAAAAAATCACAAGTAAGCAGCAATATCATCCCTAAGGGAACTGGAAAGGCAAGATCACCAAAATCCTAACTTCAGCAGAAGAATCCAGATCACCAAGATAAAATCACAATTGCAGTATATAAAAGACAAAAGTATTATAGAAAGAATCAACAAGAAAAAAATCTGGTTGTTTGAAATGTTAAGTAAGATTGAAGGACCCTGACCACTTTGAATAAGAAAAAGAGAGACAGAAATTCCAAATAAACACAATTATAATGCAAAAGGTGAAATCACAACTCACCCAGAATAAATCCAAAAGGTTATCAGAGATTATGAATACCTGTATGCAAATAAACTTGAAAACATAAAGGAAATTGAGGACTTTCTAACATCACACAGCCTCCCAAGGTTGAAACAAGAATAAATTAAAACTCTAAACACACCAATAACAATCCAGGAAACTGACTCAGTCATAAGAAGATTGCCCACCAAAAAAAGCCATGGTCCAGATGGCTTTTAAGCTGAATTCTACAAGACATACAAGGAGGAGATCATACTAATCTTATTGAAAAGGCAAACAGGAATGAGGGAATACTCTCCAAATTATTCTATGAAGCTAACATCTTACTAATACCCAAATATGGCAAAGACCCAACAAAGAAAGGGAACTACAGGCCAATTTCACTGAAGAACACAGATTCAAAAATTCTCAACAAGATTCTAGCAAATTGGATTCAGCACCACACCTCAAACGTCTTCCACCATGACAGGTGGGCTTCATTCCTGGGATGAAGAACTGGTTCAACATTCGCAAGACAAAAAACATAATTCACCACATTAACAGATGTAAAACCAAGAACCATGTAATTATCTGATTAGATTCAGAAAAAGCATTTTAAAAAATTCAGCATTTCTTCTTGATAACCCTTGAGCACTTAGGCATCAAAGAAATATTCTATAAAACAGTAAGAACCATTTATGTTAAACCCTCAGCCAACATTTTGCTCAATGGGCAAAAGTTGGAATCATTCTCCCAAGAAGGGGAACAAGACAAGGATGTCCACTTTTACCCCTCCTGTTCAACATAGTGCTGGAACTCTTAGCCAGAGTAATCAGACAAGAGAAGGAAAACAGTGGTATCCAAAAAGAAAAGCAGAAGTCAAGCTATCCCTCTTTGCAGATAATTTAGTCCTATACCATGAATACCCTAAAGAGTCCATCAAATACCTTTTCACTCTGATGATTGACTTTGGTAAAGTCTCAGGATACAAAATCAACATGCGAAAGAAGGTTGCATTTCTATACACCAGCAGCACACAGGCAGAGAACCAAATAAAGAACACAATCCCATTCACAATAACCACAAAAAATGAAATACCTTGGCATCCACCTTGTCAGAGATGTGAGGGACCTTTACAGTGAGAACTACAAAACTCTGCTCAAAGAAATCAAGGATGTCACAAACGAAAGGAAGAACATTCTTTGCTCATGTATTGGAAGAATCAATATTGTCAAGATGTCCATCCTTCTGAAGACAATATGCAAATTCAGATTCAACGCAATACCCATCAAATCACCAACATCATTTTTCTCAGAACTGGAAGCGGAAATACAGAAATTCATATAGAAACAAAAAGGAGCACAAATAGCCAAAACAATCCTCAGCAAAAGGAACAAAGCTAGAGGTATCACACTTTCTGACTTTAAACTTTGTTACAAGGCCACAGTAACTAAAACAGCCTCATATTGGTACAAGAATAGGCCCATAGACTTATGGAATCAGACAGAGATTGCTGAACTGAAAACATGATCTCTCAATCAACCTATCTTTGACAAAGTCACCAATAACAAACAATGGGGAAAAGACACCATATTTAACAAAATGTGCTGGGAAAATTGGTTGATCATGTGCAGAAGAATGAAAATGGATGCCTACCTATCACCATATTAAAAAATCAACTCAAAATGGATCAAAGACCTAAACATAAAACCTCAAACTATAAGAATCCTAGACAAAAAATGTAAGAAACACCCTTATTATGCACAGAGTAGGCAATGAATTCTTGACCAAGTCCCCAAAAGTGATTGCCATAAAAGCTAAGATAGGCAAGTTGAACCTCATCAAACTTAAAAGCTTTTGCGCAGGAAAAGAAATCATGGTGAGAGTCAAGAGACATCCCACAGAATAGAAAAAGAATATTTGCAAATTATGCATTGGACAGAGGCCTAGCATCCAGAATCTACAAGGAACTCAAACTAAGTGAAAGGAAAAAGCAACCTCATTAAAAAGTGGGCAAAGGACATGAAAAGATGCTTCTCAAAAGAGGACATACAAGCAGCCAACAGACATGAAAAAATACTCAGCCTCACTAATCATCAGAGAAATGCATATCAAAACAACAATGATATGCCACCTAACTCTGGAAATAATGGCCATCATTAATAAGTCAAAAAACAACAGATGTTGGCCTAGATGCAGAGAAAAGGAAACACTTCTACACTGTTGATTGTAGTGCAAGCTAGTGCAATCTTTATGGAAAGCAGTGTGGTGCTTCCTAAAATAACTAAAAATTGACCTTTCATACGATCCAATATTTTCTCTCCTGGGAATATACCCAGAGGAACATACATCATTCTACAAAAAAGACAGCTTCACACACATGTTTATTGCCACACTATTCACATAGCAAAACCATGTAACCAACCCTATAGCCCATTAAAAGTGGACAGGATAAAGAAAATATGATACATATACATGATAGGGTATTATGCAGCCACAAGTAACAAAATCATGGAATTTGCAGCAAATTGGATAGAGTTGGAGACCATCATACTAAGTGATGTATCACAGCAACAAAGAACCAAATACTGAATGTTCTCACTCATAAGTGGGCCCTGAACAATAGTCACATGCATGTTGTCACTCATAAGTGGACCCTGAACAATAGTCACATAAGTACACAGGAGGAATCAATAGTTTGCTGGGCACTACTGCTAGGGGAGGGAGGGAGGGAAGAGGGTGGGGAAAATGTGCCAACACAAAGGGTACCTGGTCCACTAACAGGGGGAGTGAGGGCCAGCTGAAAGCCCAAACTTCACCTGCATGCAGCCTACTAATGTAGTGAACCCTCACTTTACACCCCACATCTTTATAAAAAAATAAGACAATTGAAATAAATAAATATAAATTAAAAATATTGAAACAGGATTTTTATGCCCAGGAATTCAGTGTGGTTCTTTTTTCAGAATGTCCATGTCAGCTTTCAGTTCTTGAACTGTTTTCATGGCCTGTATGATTTGGGGGGACAACTTTCTCTTGCATCTTTATGAGTTTCTTTGCCATCCACATTCTAAACTCTATGTGTGTCATTATGAACACTTTGTCTATTACTTGAGAACTGGTGTGATCATGTAGTGGCAATGAAACACTCTGATTTTGAATTGCTGGAGTTTTGTGCTGGTTTGTACCCATCTGAGGGTGCAGGAGTTTTGCTTTCCTCTTTCAGGAGGTGCTGGATGTGCTGGGTTTTTTTCCTTCCCATTAGGTGTTGTAGTTTGGGCAGTAGGCCTGTAGATGGCAATAGAGGACCTGCCTAGTTGTTCCAGCAGCAAGCCTGCCTGAGGGAGCTGAGTCTGTGCTATAACATTCAGCTGCCTCAAATGGCCCCACTTGCCTCTAGGTCCTAGAGTTGACAGTCCACAATTGGGGAGAGTGGCCTAGATAAGGTTGGGGGGTTTGGGGGGCGGGGCTCTGGATGCCCTGATTACCCTCTACTCACATCTCTGTTGACAGAAGTGACTGCTGAGAAGAGCTGGCTCAGGAACACCGATTGCCTTCCCTATGGCTAGTAGCATGTTTAATGACAGTGCCTGTTCAAAGTCACTGGTGGCTGGCCTCCTCAAAGGATGGAGCAATGGCACATTTGTAAGATAAAGCAACCAGGATATGAGAGGGGGAGGGTACTCTGTCTTCTTGCTACTCCTGTTTACTAGAACTGCGGTACCATGCTGAGGATAGGCCACACTAACACCCTGTTGTGCAGCTGCCTCCTTAGCTAGAAAGCAATAGCAGCAAAAGCTACAGTAGACAGAAAATATCTGTACATCAACAGAGGAAACTTGGGTCTCCTGTTTTGTCTAGCAGCAGCTGCTGGTACTGATATGTACAGGAATCGGTGCTCTGAGGGATGCCACATGGGCTTAAATGGTACCTCAGGTCATAGAAGTTCTCCCTTAATCACAACAGCACAAGTTGGAGCTCCTGAGCACTTCTCACTCACTCCTTCATTCACCATTTCTCCACATTGGTGAACTCTCTCTCAGCACTGAAACTGGGTCTGATTACACTTATTTGTCTTCCATTGGACCTGTCACTTACATGTTGAGTCCTGGAGGATGGGTTACTCCATGCCATGCTTTGAATGTAGACACTTGCTCCCTATTTTTGTTCCTCTCTGTGGGACAAGTGCACACCAACTGCTATTATTTGGCCATCTTGCCTAAAGTCACTGAATTTTGTTATTTCTTTAATTCTGTTATCTTTGATCTATTTCTCTTCTCTTTTTAGGTTCTTTGGGTGTCATGTTAGTTTGTCAATATGTAATATTTGTCTTTTTATGTTGGTCTTAATAAGAGATATACTTTTTCTCTGAGTATAGCTTTGATTCTATCCCAAAGATTTTGATAACTTCGGTTATTGTCATTCATTTCAAGAAATTGTTAAATTTCCATCTTGATTTTATTGCTAACACAAAAATCATTTAGAAGCAGATTGTTCAATTTCCATGTATATTCTTGGTTTTGAGAGTTGCCCTTGGAGTTGATTTCTAGTTTTATTCCACAGGTCCACAGGTACTTGATTTGATGTTTGATGTTGACTTTTTTTAAACTTACTGAAACTTATTTTGTGAAGTTACTATATGGTCTATATTAGAAAATGTTCCATGTGAAGATAAGAAAGATAAATATTCTGTGGTTTGGGGGTAGAATGTTCCATAGATGTCTTCTGGGTCCATTTGTTCAAGAGTATAGTTTAAGTTCAATGTTTCTCTGTTGACTTTCTGCTTTGATGATTTATCTATTTCTGTCATTGGAGTGTTGAAGTTCCCCACTACTATTGTATTGATGTACTATCTCTTTTCTAAGATCTAAGAGAATTTGTTTTATAGACTTAGAACTATGCTGTTAGAAGCACATATTTTAAATTGTTACATCTTCTTGATGAATTGATACCTTTATTATTGTATATGATACTCTGTTTTCACTGTTGTTAATTCATTGTATTTCAGTTGTGGGATACAAGTGAGGATTTACTACATAAGTAAGTTGCATTCAGGTAAAGTTTGGGCTTCTGGCTGGTTCTCCCCGATAGTGGACCAGGTACCCACTGAGTTGCCACATGCCCGTCTCGCTCCTTTCTCCCTCCTTTCCTTAGCAATGTCCAACAACTGCTGATCCCATACTTGTGCTCAAGTGACCAGTGGTAAGGGCCTGCTTGTGAGTGAGAACATGTGGTATCTAGTTCTTTGATTCTGTGATAGTTCACTTACTATGATGATGAACTCCAGCTGCATAAGTGTGGTGTAAAGACAATAATTTTGTTCTTTGTAGCTGAATAATATTATATCATGTATATGTACTGCAGTTAACTTTTGGTGGGCATCTGGTTGGTTCCATGTTTTTTCTATTGTGCATAGTGCTGCAATGAACATTTGTGTGCAGGTGTCTTTTTGGTGGAGCAATTTATGTTCCTCTAGGCATATTCCCAGGAAAGGGAGTGCTGGATCATATGGAATCTCAATTATTAGATCTTTGAGTAATTGCCACACTGTTTTCCACAAAGGTTGAACTAGCTTACATTCCCACCAATAGTGTAGAAGTGTTCTCTTTTCTCTGCAGCCAAACCAGCTCCTGTTGTTTTTTTGACTTAATGGTAGCCATCCTTACCAGTGTTAGCTGGTATCTCATTGTAGTTTTGATTTGCATTTCTCTGATGATTAGTGAAGCTGAGCGTTTTTTCATGGGTTTGTTAGCTGCTGTATGTCTTCTTTTGCAGAGTGTCTTATCATGTTCTTTGCCTAATTTTAACAGAGCTGTTTGTTTCAATTCATTTGAGTTCCTTGTAGATCCTGAATGTTAGGCCTTTGTCAGGTACATAGCTTGCAAATATTTGTTCCCATTCCATAGGTTGTCTCTTTACTCCTTTGATGATTTCTTTTGCTGTGCAAAAAAATTTTCAGTTTAATAAGGTCTCACCTGTGAAACTTAGCTTTTGTTGCATTTATTTTTGAAGACTTGGCTATGAATTCACTGCCTAATTTGATGTCCAGGAGGGTATTTACTACATTTTCTTCTAAGATTTTGATAGTTTGAGCTTTTACATTTAAGTCCTAGATCCATTTTGAGTTTATTTTTTTATATGGTGATAAGTGGAGATCCAGTTTCGTTCTTCTGCATGTGGCTAGCCAGTTTTCCCAGTACAAATTGCTAAATGTGGTTTCCTTTCCCCAATGTTTGTATTTGATGTCTTTGCCAAAATTGAGTTGGTTGAGATAATGTGGTTAAATTTCTGGATTATCTGTCCTGTTCCTTTAGTCTATATGTCTATTTCTCTACCAGTACCATGCTGTCTTGGTTACTGTAGCCTTATAATAATGTTTAAAGTCTGAAAGTATGTTGCTTCCAGCTTTGTTCCTTTTGCTGAGGATTGGTTAACTGTTTGGACTCTTTTTTTGTTTCCATATGAATGTCTGTATTGTGTTTTCTAGGTCTGTGAAAAATGATGTTGGCAATTTGATGAGTATTGCATTGAATCTGTAAGACTGCCTTTGGTAGGATGGACATCTTGGCATTATTGATTCTTCCAATTCATGAGCATGAGATGTTCCTCCATTTGTTTGTCTCATCCCTGATTTATTTGAGCAGTGTTTTGTAGTTCTCATTGTAAAGATCTTTCACTTCTTTGGTTAGATGGATGCCAAGGTATTTCATTTTTTGTGACTATTGTGAATAGAATTATGTTTTTTATTTGTTTCTCAGCAAGGAGGTTTTTGACAGACACTCTAGGGTTTTCTAGGTATAGAATCATATCATCTTCAAATAGAGATAACAACTTCCTCTTTTCTTATTTTAATACCTCTGATTTCTTTCTCCTGTATGATTGCTCTGGCTAGGATTACCAGTGCAATCTTGAATAGGAGGGGTTAAAATGAGCATCCTTGACTTGTTCTAGTTTTGGGGGGGATGCTTCCAACTTCTGCCTATTAAACATGACGTTGACTGCGATTTGTTATAGATGGCTATTATTGTTTGAGGAATGTTCTTTTCATGCCTAGGTGTTCAAGGGTTTTTATCAAGAAGAGATGCTGGATTTTATCAAATGCTTTTTCTGCATCTAATGAGGGAACCATGTTGTTCCTGTTTTACACCTGTTAATGTGATAAATTACATTTATAGACTTATGAATGTTGAACCAAACCTACATCCCAATAATGAAGTCCAACATGATGGATGATCCTTGAAATGTGTTGTTGGGTACAATTTGCTAGAATCTTACTGAGGATTTTTGCTTCTAGCTTCATCAGGGAAATTGGCATGTTGTTCTCTTTCCTTCTTGGGCTTTTTGTCAATTTTGAGTATCAGGATAATATTAGTTTCATAGAATGACCTAAGGAGAATTCTTTCCTTTTCTTTTTTTTTTTTTTTTTGAGTTG
>NW_007231992.1:118276-171784 GCF_000164805.1 Carlito syrichta
CAAGTAGCTGGAACTAATTTTTTATTTATTGAAGAGATGAGGTCTCACCAAGTTGCCCAGGCGGGTCTCGAACCCACGGGCTCAGGCAATCCACTCAACCTCAGCCTCCCAAGGCGCGGGTTCTTTCTTTTTCAATTGCCTGGAATACATACAGCTCTTCCTTGTATGTCTTGTATAATTCAGGTGAGAAACCAGGACTTTTTTGGTAGGGAGTTTTCTTACAACAGAGTCAATTCCTTGGATTGTTATTGATCTGTTTAGGGTTTCAATTTCTTTCTGTTTCAACCTTAGGAGTGTATGTGAGGCCAGAAATTTCTCTATTTCCTCATATTTTCTAGTTTATTTGCATATAGATTTTTGTAGTAATCTCTAATAATTTTTTGAATTTCTTCAGGTAAGTCAGTTGTGACATTGCCTCTTTTATAAGTGTGTTTATTCGGACTTTCATTCATTTTTTGTTTGTTTGTTTTTAGTCATTATGGCTAGGGATCTTTCAATCTTATTTGCTTATTTAAATAACTAGATTTGTCTCTTGTTGATCCTTTTGAAGATTTTTTTTTTTTTGGCTTCTATTTCCTGCACTTGTGACTTTATTTTAGTAGTTTGAATTTTTCTACTAAACTTAGGATTTGATTGTTCTTGCCATTTCAGCTGCCTTTTGTGTAATGTTAAGATGTTTACTTGAGACTCCTCTGTTTTCTTGACATGTGCATGCAATGTTACAAACTTCCCTCTCAACATCATTTTCCTGGTATACTAGAGGTTTTGATATGTTGTGTTTTTGTTTTCATTTGTTTCCAGGAGACTTTTTATTTCTGTCTTGAATTCTATGTTAACCCAAAAGTCATTGAGAGGCATGTTGCTTAATTTTTCTGCATTTGTGTGTTTTGGGGCGTTCCCAATGGTGATGATATTTTTTTTTTTTTTCCCACTTTGGTCTGAGAATATGCTTGGTATTATTTCAGCATTTTGAAACTTGTTCATACTTGACTGATGCCTGAGAATGTGATCAATATTGCGTTATGTTCCATGTGCTGATGAGTAGAATGCATACTTTGTGGTTGATGAGTGAAATGTTTAATATGTCTATTTGGTCCAATTGGTTGAGTGTTGAGTTAAGGTTTTGGACCTTCTTGTTGGGTTGTTGGGTTTTTTTGCCTCAATTATCTATCTAGGGCTGTTAGCAGAGTAATAAAGCCTCTGACTGTGATTGTTTGGGTGTCTGTTCCCTTAATTTAAGTAGCAATTGTTTTGTAAATATGAGTGCTTCTGTGTTGGGTGAATATATACATTTAAGTTAAATATTTATTGCTGGTGGGTTGAGTCTTTCATCATTATGTAGTGTCTTTCTATGTCCTTTTTTAATTTTTATTGGTTTGAAGTCTGTTTTGTCTGATATAAGAATAGTTATACCTGCTGTTTTTTGTTTTCCAGTTGCCTGGGAGATTTTTCTTCCATCCCTTACTTTGAGCCTGTGGGTGTTCTTTGCAGTGAAATGGGTTTCCTGAAGGTAGCAGAATGTTGGGTCATGTTTTTTTATTCAGTTTGCTATTCTATGCCTTTTTAGTGGTGTGCTGTCCCCTTAGATTCAAGTTAATTATTGATATGTGAGAGTTTATCCTTGTCATAATGCTCTTAAGAGATTACTTTGCTTCTTTTTTCTTTAGGTTTTATGTTGATCCATATGATCTATTTACTCTGTGCTTGCCCTTGTTTTTTCAGCTGTTGGAACTTTTCTTTTGTTTCCGTGCTCAGAGCTTTCTTAAGTATTTCCTGAAGGGCTAATCTAAAGGTCACATATTCTCTTAGGAATTGCATGTTTGGGAACAATTTAAATTCCTTTATTGATAAAGCTTAATTTGATGGGGTATGAAATTCCTGGTTGGAATTGCTTTTCCTTAAGAATGTTAAAGATGGGGTCCCCATCCCTTCTGGCTTGTAGAGTTTCTGTTAAGAAGCCTGCTGCAGTTCTAATGGGACTTTTTGGATAGATGGTCTATCCCTTCTTTCTAGCTGTCCTTAGGATTCTTTCTTTCATGATTACCTTACGGATATGGATTACTATGTGTCCAGCAGATGGTAATACATTGCAGGGTTTCTTTGAATCTCTCATGCTTGGATGGTTGCCTCTTCAGTGAGATAGAGGATATTTTCTTGGGTGACCTCTTAGAAGGCTTACTCCAGGGTGTTCTCTGTTTCCCCTTCTTTCTCAGGAATGCCAATCGACCACCGATTTGGTCTCTACATGAGCTCACACCTTTCAGAGACTTTTCTCATTCTTTTTGAACATGTTCTTGGTTTTGTAAGACTGGGTTAGTTCAATATCTTGGTCCACAAGTGCTGAGATTTTTTCCCTCTGCCTGGTTAATTCTCCTGCATAGGTCTGTCGTTGTGCTTTGAAATTTTAGGAAGAAATTCTTCATTTCCAGATTTTCAGATTGGATTTCTCTTATATTGACCCACTCAACTTTTATTTCCTGTACTGCTTTTGTTGCCCGAGTAATCCTTGCTTCCATCTTCTTGTGTTTTTTCTTGAATATTTTTGTAATCCATAGTTTGAATTCTATGTCTGCCATGGGGATAGGTCATTCTAAATGTGCTCCATTGTTTGTGGTCGAGTAGGAGCTTTTGTGTGTGATACATCTTTAATTCTTTGAAGATTTCTAATGCCCCCTCCGACACACACACAGGTTTTTCCTCAACTATGAGGACCAACTCTTTTTATTGTTTTGTAGTTAGATACAGTTTAGCTGCCCTAGGGCTTTTACTGCTATTCAAAAGAGATCCCACAGGGAGAGAGGGGCCACCAATACTGCAGGCCTCTTCACCCCATGGTCTCCAACACTGCATCTTCTGCTAGGCAGTGCTCAGAACTCAAAGTGACTTCTGGGACAAAGTTTTTCCCTTGGCCGGGCCAGTTGGAATGCTTTCTGATCCCCACATGGGAGGGGAATGGAAACTCTGGCCACTGCAGCAGTACTGCCAGAATGACAGCTCCATTTTCCACTCAGAATTGCTCCTGTGAGGAGACAGGGACCACCAAGTGCTCCTTTCAACTTCCCCTCTACTGCCAAAGGTTGATCTGCACTTAGAACTCAAAAGCAGCAAAATTTCTCAAAGCTTATTTCAAATTAGCATATGCCACAGCAGGATCTGTCCTTGGGGTGAGTAAACTGGTGGATGATCTTTCCTGGTCTGGGGTCTGGCTACCAAGCAATGCTCATGGGATACTTGTTCTCAGGGATTAATTGGTCAGAAGCTTTCAGAGCTCAGATGTTTTCCCAGCTCCACATGGGCTTTGGCAGCATGCTGCTATGCAGTATCAAAGATACCTCCCACATGAGACTGGAGACCAATGCAGCTTGGAGGGAAGAGACCCTTGCAGACTGTATCAGTAGCACTCTCCCCCTCTCACATATAAGGCAGGACTGCAAATCTAATGTGAGCATGACACCTGGCTGGGATGGGGCCCCCCAGCTACAAAGCTACCTGCCTGCTGTCTCTCCTGCTCACTCCCTATGTTTCCCAAGAGTCCTATGTGGGATGTGGGGTGTCTCCTCCATCCCAGCCTGCTCAAGCTGCTAGAAGTCACCAGCTGTTGGAATTCTCTTCCTTAGTCTTCTCTGTGAGAGAGGTGCTAGTCAACTTCTACCACGTTGCCATTTTGGATCTCCCTATCTGTTGCTAAAGTCTGCTCGGTCTTATCTAAAAAGGATAGCTACCCCTGCCTGTTTTGGGTTTCCAAAATATTTGGAATATTTTTTTCACTCATTTATCTTGAATCTATAGAAATTTTTGTGAGTTAAATAGGTCTTTTTAAGAAAACAGGCATTAGGATGTGGTGTGTGTGTGTGTGTGTGTGTGTGTGTGTGTGTGTGTGTGTGTGTGTGTTTAATCCATTCTGCCAATTTATATATTTTAAGTGGGACCTTTAAATTATTTGCACTCAAAGTTAGTAATGATATGTGAGGTCCTGTTCAACTCATCATGCTGATTGTTACTTGTTTGTTTTTTGTTCCTCGTTGTGTAGTGTTTTATAAGCCCTGTGAGTTTAATAGCTTCCAGAGTTTTTCTAGTGGTGCATTTCAACGTTTTGTTTCAATGCTTAGAACTTCTTTGAGCATTTCTTGTAGAGTCAGTCTAGTGGTGACATTCCCTCAGTATTCACTTGTCTGAGAAAGTGTATTTCTTTTTTATTTATAAAACAATGTTATGAAATATTAAATTCTTGGATGACAGTTATTTCTGTTTTAGGAGAGTAAAGATAGGACCACTATCCTTTCTGGATTGTAAAATTTCTGCGAAAAGTCTACTGTTTCCCTGATAGGTTTGCTTTTATAAGTTATTTGATGCTGTTGTTTCACTGCTCTTAGAAGTCCTTCCTTCACATTGAATTGAGATAACCTAATGAATATATTTAGAAATTACCTTTTTGAAATAAAATTTTCAGGAGTTCTTTGAGCTTCTTGCATCTGAATGCTTAAATCTCTGGCAATACCAGGGACAATTTCCTTAATTATTCCCTTAAATACGTTTCCCAAACCTGTTACTTTTTATTCATTTTTAGGAACTCCTTAGTTTTAGACATTTCTTGGAGAAATTTCCCACATTTCTTGGAGATGTTTTATTGTTGTCTTACTTTTTAAAATTTTTTGTCTGATTGGGCTAATTTAAAAGCCTTGTCTTGAAGTTCTGAACTTTTTTCTTCTACTTGGTCAAGTCTACTGTTAAAACTTTCCACTGTTTTGTACTTCCCTAAATGAGTCTTCATTTCCAGAACTTCAAGTTGTATTTTTAAACATATAAATATATATATATATATATATATATATATATATATAATTTTTTAAGACTTTTTTAAATTGTAAAGATGTAGGGTACAATTCATGTTTAGGCATACAAGTGGTCATTGTACAGGTAAAGTTTAGGCCTTTTTTTTTGGTCCCTACATCGCTTGGTTTGAGATCAGGTATCCTTATTGATGTTATGTGCCCCTCCATCCCCTGGCAGTATCCCACAACTGCCAATCCCTGTCTTGTAGTGTTATGATAAATGCTTAGGTCTGCTTATGTGTGAGAACATGTGGTACTCAGTTCTTTGTTTCTATGACAGATCACAGAGTATTATAGATTCTAAATCCATCAAAGTTGCAAAGTCTATAATTTTGTCCTTCTTTATGGCTGCATAATATTCCATTGTGTATACATACCACATGTTTTTTTCCCAGTCCAGTTTTGATGGGCAACATGGTTAGTTCCATGTTTTTGCTATTGTAAACAGTGCTACAATAAACATGCATATGCAGATATCTTTTTTGTAGAATGATTTGAGTTCCTCTGGGTATATTCCCAGAAGGGGAATTGCTGGGTCATATGGAAGGTCAGTTTCTAGTTCTTTTAGAAATCATCACACTGTTTTCCATAGAGGGTGAACTAGTTTGCATTCCCACCAGAAGTGTTCCTTTGTTTCTACATCCATGCCAATATTTTTTTTTTCATTAATGATGAACATTCTTACTGTGGCTAGGTGGTATCTCAATGTGGTTTTGATTTCCATTTCTCTGATGACTAGTGAGGTGAGCAGATTTTCATGTGTCTGTTAGTTTACGTATGCCTTCTGTTGATAAGCCTATTCATATCTTTTGCCCACTTTTTAATGGAGCTGTTTGTTTGTTTTTTTTTCTTTTTGGCACGTTTGAGTTCCTTGTAGATCCCAGATGTTAGACCTTTGTCAGATATACAGTTGGCAAATATTTTTTCTCATTCTGTGGGCTGTCTCCCCACTTTCTTGATTTTTTTTTTTCTTTGAAGAAGGTTTTCAGTTTGATGAGGTCCCACTTGTCTATCTTATCTCTTATGGCATGGACATCTGACGTTTTGATCAGGAATTGGTTGCCTATTCCGATTCCCATAAGGGGGTCTCCTGCATTTTCTTATAGCCTTATACTTTGAGATTTTATGTTTAGGTCTTTGATTCATTAAAGTTGATTTTTGTGTATAGTGATAGGTAGGGGTCCTGTTTCAATCTTCTGCATGTGGTCAGCCAGTTTTCCAAGCACCATTTACTGAATAGGTTCTCCTCTTCCTAGTCGTTGTTGGTGGAGGCTTTGTGCAAGATGAGTTGGTTGAGAAATTGAGATTTTCCTTCCAAAATCTCCATTCTATTCCATTGGTCTATAAGCCTGTTCTTGAACCAATACCAGACTATTTTGATTATGGAGCCTTATAGTAAAGTTTAAAGTCTGGAAGTGTGATAGCTCCCGCTTTGTTTCTTTTGCTGAGGATTGTTTTGGCTATTTGTGCTCCTTTTTGTTTCCATATGAGTTTCTGCATTGTCATTTCCAGGTCTGAGAAGAATGATGTTAATAATTTGATAGGCATTGCATTGAATCTGTAGATTGCCTTTGGTAGGATGGGCATCTTAACAATGTTAATTCTTCTAATCCATGAGTATCCAATGTCTGTATCTGTCAATCTGAAAATTATTTTGTTGTGACCTGTATATTAGTTTCCCATTGCTGGAAATGACAGCAAACATGCTGACTTAAAGCAACACAAATTTATTTTTGTGTTCTGTTAGTCACAAGTCCAAAATGGTTTTCACTAGTTAAAATCAAGGTATCAACAGGACTAGGTTCCTTTTGGCAGGTCTACATACAAACCTATTCCTTGTTGTCTTCTAGAATCCAGCAATATTCCTTGACTTGCAAGTGAGCTCCTTTTCAGTTGTCACCTCTGCTTCTCTGACTGATTCTTTTATAAGGACACATATGATTACATTGAGTTCACCTCAATGAGATGCATTCTTACTTGGATATTCCAAACAAGATAGGGCACAGTGGAAAGGTGGACTGGTTCCCTGACAGCCAAGTAGTGGAGCTGATGAGGGTCCCCCTTATACTGGCAAATACCTCAGTGCATTTAACTGGAAGCCCCCCCAACTGCTTTTACCAGGACTGAGACTTTAGCCCGCTAGAGGCATTGCATATAACCACCTGCTTCAGCTGCAACCAGTTCTCGCTCACATTTGCCTCTTAACAGTATGAAGGCTTAACAGGTCAATCCAGAGAAAAAATACTGGGAAAAAAGCCACACCCCACCACAAAGGAATGACATAAGCTTCTTGAGTTCTCTGCCATTCTAGATCCACAGGAGTCAGTGAATCTACACACACCCAATAATTGCAACTATAAGCAGGATCTAAGAAAAAAAAGCAATGCACAAAGATTCTCTATAAAGAAGGAACTTATAGAGAGCCTTTGCCACTGAAAGCACCCAGAGCTGAAGCTAGATGAGCATAAGCTATACACTGATGGTGAGAATATAAACTGGTGCAGCCACTATGAAAAATAAGGAATTTTCTGAAAAAAATAAAAATAGAGCCACCATATGATCCAACAATCCCTCTTCTAAGTACATATCCAAAATAACTGAAATCAAGATCTTGAGGAGATATCAGCACTGCCATGTTCCCTGCAACATTATTCACAATAGCCAACACATGGAAGCAACTTACTTGCCCATTGATGGATCCTGCAATTTGCAACAACGTGGATAAAACTGGAGAACAACATGCTTAATGAAATAAGCTAGATACAAAAGTACAAATACTACATGATATTACTTACTCATATATGATAAATCTAAAATAGTAAAACATTAAATCAGAGAGTAGAATGATAGTAGCCAGGGGTTAGGGGAGGGAAAACGGAGTTATTAATCAAAGGGTACAAAATTTCAGTTAGACCAAATGAACAATCCCAGTGATCTACTGTACATCATTGCACCCATAGTTAACAATATTGTGTTGTATGCTTAAAATTTGCTTAAAGGGGTAAATAGTATATTAAGTTTTCTTATCACAACATCATTATAATAATAATAAGGTGGAGGGAAGTTTTAGAGGTGATGGATGAGTTTATGGCATGGAATATGATGATGGTTTTACAGGTGAATACTTATCTTCAAACTCACTAAGTTGTAAGCATTAAATATGTACAGCTTTTTAAATATCAATAATATCTCTATAAGGTGGTTTTACTATTTGGGTGGAGAGTGTCCATGAGATCAAATTATAACAGATGAAATTCTAGCAGAATCTACCTATAAAACCATCTATACCTTATAACAAGGGTCATATAGTTTTAACTAAAAAACACTCATTGCATAATTCAGGTTTTCCTTTTTTTTCTACTTTCAGCTTTGTAAGTTAGAGTTCTCTGGGAAAATGTCCACATTCATTTAAGTTTATAACTATATTGGCCTGAAATAATTTCTAGTATTTTTTGTCTAAAATAAATAAGTCTAAACAAACCAAAAAAACCCAAATAAATAAATAAATAACTTGTGGTAAAATAACTGAAATACTGGAATAGGGATGTTCTTAACACAAAGAAATAACAAATGCTTGAGGTGATAGATACCCCAGTTACCCTGCCTTAATCATACATTGTATGCCTGTATCAAAACATTGTATATACCCCTAAACATATGCAACTTCATATTTTCACTCATGATAATGAAATTTTAAAAAAATTATGGTAAAATACACTTACCACTGAATTTCCATCTTAATCATTTTTAATTGTACAGTTCAGTAGCATTAAGTATTTTTATGTTGTTGAACAACCATCACTACTATTCATTTCCAGGACAGTTTTCATCTTGTGTTACTAAATATCTGTACACATTAAAAAAGAACTCCCCATTTTCTTTTCCCCCTACTCCCAGACTTTCTGTCTTATGAATTTGACTATTCTAAGAGCCTTATTCATGGAAATTATACAATATTTGTCTTCTTGTGACTGGCTTATTTTTCTTAGATAAAGTTGCATCCATGTTGTAGTATGTGGCAAGATTCCTTCATTTTTATGGTTTAATAATAATCCATTGTATGTATATACTACTTTTTGTTTATTCATTAATCCAATAATAGACACTTGGATTGTTTCCAACTTTTGGCTACATAATTTTATATTTGAACAAAAAATTTCACAAAGGTTCTAATTTTTCTACATTTTCACCAATATTTTATATTTATTTATTGTATTTTTATAGTCATCATAATAGATGTGATGTCGTATGTCATTGGGATTTTGATTTTGCCTTCCCTAATAATAGTGATATTTGGCATTTTTTCTTTTTTTTTTTTTTTGGCCATTTGTGTATCTTCTTTGGATTAATATCTGTCCTAGTTATTTCCTCATTTTTAGCTGTTACTTGCTTTTTTTGTTATTGTGGTAGAAATTCTTCACACATTCTGGATATTAAGCCCTTGTCAGATACATAATTTACAAATGTTTTCTCCCATTTCATAGGTTGCCTTTTCACTGTTTATTGAGTTCTTTGATGCACAGTAGTTTTAATTTTAGTGTAGTCCAATTCATCTGTTTTTTCTACCTGTATTTTTTATGTATATCCAATAAATCACTGACAAGTCCCATGCAATAAATATTTTCTCCCTCTATTTTCTTCTAGGAGTTTTATAGTTTTAGCCAATACTTGCAAGTCTTTGATCCAGAAGAATAATTACTGTTAATGAAAATCTTTTCATGTGCTTATTCCCTATTTGAATCTCCATGGAGAAGTGTCTATTAAAGTTATTTGTACATTTGGGAACATTTTAAAATTGGATTGTTTAGTTTTTGGTGTTGTATTGGAGAAGTTTTTTACATATTCTGGATATTAGCACCTTAATATATATATATATTTTTTATATATATATTTATATATATATAAATATAAAACCTCCAAATATTTTCTCCCATTCTTTTCACTCTCTTAATAGTGTTTTATAATGTACAAAAGTTTTAAATTTTGATATAGGCCAATTTATGCATGTTTATTTTGTTGCCCATGCTTTTGATCTTATATCCATAAAATCTTTGCTAAATTTTGTTCTTTTTTTTGTTATTTTTCTTAAAAATTTTATAATTTTATCTCCCACATTTAGGCCTTTGATAATTTTTGAGTTAATTTCTGTTTATGGTGTAAGATGAGGTTTTCAATTTCATTTATTTAAATACAGATATTTAGTTTTCTGAAACAATTTTGTGAAAAGATAGTCCCTTTTCCAGTGAATAGACTTGGTACTCTCATCAAAAATCATTTGACCGTAAATGTTAGGATTTATCTGGAGGCTACCTATTGCATTCCAAGAAAATATATATATATATACATATATTTGAGGGGGGGTTAGGGTTAGGAGTATATATATTCATCTATTATAAAAATATTATATACATATATATATTCCTTTATGACAGTACCACACTGGTTTTTTTAAAACTTTATTTTATTATAAAGATGTGGGGTACAAGTCAGGATTAGATACATAAGTAGTGCACGGGCAGGTGGAGTTTGGGCCCCCAACTGGTCTTCACTTCTCTTGATTTAGAATCAAGTACCCTTTGTGTTGTTACATGCCCCTCCTCCCTTCCCCCTTCCCCTGGCAGTGTCCCATGACTGCGGATATCACTCTCATGCATTTGTGTTTTATGTTCAGGTCTCACTTATGAGTAAGAACATGTGGTATTCAGTTCTTGATTTCTGTGATAGATTGCTAAGAATGATTGTCTCCAGTTCCATCAAATTTGCTGTGAAATCCAAGATTTTTGTCCTTCTTTCTGGCTGCATAATATTCCATCGTGGAGTTTGCCCTGGCAGTTTCAGGGTGAGTGACTTTCCTGCACGGTTGCCGTGCCTGCCTACACGCTGATCTGCTCTTCTTCCAGTTCTCTCAGCCGGCAGTTTTGCAGGCCCCTGGGGCAGGCTGCTACTGGACCGTGGATACCACGCTGTAGGAAATACATCTTTGGCACATCAATTTGTGGAAGGCATGTTCTTGGAAGGCTACAATCCTACAGTGGAGAATACTTGCAGCAAGATAATGACTCTTGGCAAAGATGAGTTTCACCTACACCTTGTAGACACAGCAGGACAAGATGAGTACAGCATTCTGTCCTATTTATTCACCATTTGGGTCCATGGTTATATGTGCTTGTGTATTCTGCCACCCCTCTACATAGCTTCCAAGTCACTGAAAGTCTACACCAAAAGCTGCATGAAGGCTATGAGAAAATCTGGCTGCCAGTGGTGCTAGTGAGGAACAAGGCAGATCTTTCTCCAAACAGAGAGGTACAGGCAGTTGAAGGAAAGAAGCAGGCAGAATTCTGGGGTGCAATGTTTATGGAGTCATCTGCTTGAGAGAATCAGCTTACTCAAGGCATCTTCACCAAAGTTATCCACGAGATTGCCCGTGTTGAGAATTCCTATGGGCAAGAGATTCGCTTCCATCTCATGCAAACCCTTGGACATAGGGTACCTGCCTTGTTTCTGCCCCTGGTAATTTCCAGGCTCCGGTTGGGGGCAGGCCCTCAGGATTTCATGGGTATGGTTACCAGCTGTATCCCTGGTCCTCTGGGCACAAAGTGTTGTATCTTCACGTTTGCACACTTTCCCCAGGTTCCAGTAGCCTGGTTGTCAATGTTTACAAATGGGCAAGATGTCTCATGGGCACTGGCCTCTAGTCCTCCGTTTCAGATAAAAGAGTTCTGCTGTGGAGTTTATGAGTCCTGTATAAATGATGAATTCTGGGCATCGTTTATACAGGACCCTTCCCCCTGCGTAGGTTTTGGGTGTTGGCTGGGTTAAGAGAGCTGGGGGGTCCTGAAGTAGAGCTGGCTCCCTGGAGTGACAACATATGTAGGCAAATAAACAAAGAAATCTGTTTTTGAAAATATATATACATACATATTCTATTGTGTATATTACCACATTTTCTTTATCCAGTCTACTTTTGATTGGCATAAGATTTGGTTCCATGTTTTTGCTATTGTGAATAGTGCAACACTGTTTTGATTACTGTATATTTCTAGTAAATCAAGGAAAGTAAGACCTACAAATTTGTTCTTCTTTTTCAAGAATCTTTTGGTTCATCAGGGTTCCTTGAGATTCCATATACATTTTTAAATGATTTTTATATTTCTGCAAAATATGTTGTTGAGAGTTTAATAGGAATTGAATTGAATACACAGATCACTTTGGATAGTATTATTATCATGTTGGCAATATTAAGTCTTCTAATTCATGAAAATGGGAAGTCTTTGCATTTAATAATGCATTCTTGTTTTTTTCAGAAATACTCTGTAATATTCAGCATACACATTTCTGCCTCCTCATTAAGTTTATCCTTAAGTATGGTATTGTAAATTGAATTATCTTAATTTTGTTTGTATTGTTCAATGTTAGAGTGTAGAATCAAAACTGATTTTTATGTATTGATTTTTTATTCTGCATCTTTGCTGAATTTAATTAGTTCTAACACCTATTCTGCATATATGTGCAATTTGTAGAATTTTCTACATGTAAGGTCATGTTATCTAAAACAGATATGATTTTACTTATTTTTATTTCCGTTATCATGTTCAGGTAGTTTTCCTCTATTCCTATTTTGCTGAGTTTTTTTTTTTTTTAAGAATGAGTGTTAAAATTTGTCAAGGACTTTTCTACATAAACGGAGATGCAGAATTTTTTTCATTCATTCTGCTATTATGGTGTGTTAGATTTATGCACTTTTATATGTTGAATGGTCCTTGTGTTTCGGGAATAAAAATTTCACTTGGGCATATGGGTTAGTCCTTTTAATATACTGCACAATTTGTTTTGCTAGTATTTTGTTGAAAAAATTTGAATCAATACTCATAAAATTTATTGGCCTGTAGTTTTCTTGTAGTGTATTCATCTGGCTTTGGAATCAGGGCATTGCTGTCAAAGAATGAGTTGGGAAATATTCTCATCACTTCAATTTTTTTGATAAGTTGGAAAATGATGAGTGTTATTTTTTCTTTAAATGTTTGATAAAATTTACCAGCAAAGCCATTTGGTTCTGGAATTTTCTTTGTTGGGAAACTTTTAATTAGTGATTCAACCTCTTTACTAGTTATAAATTTATTCAGATTTTCTAATTCTACAGGATTCAGTCTTAGTAGGTTGCGTATTTCTAGGAATTTGTCCATTTTATCTAGGTTATAAAATGTGTAGGCATACATTTTTTCATAGTACTCTCATCACACTTTTTTATTTCTATAAAATGAGTAGTAATGTTCTCACTTTTATTTTTGAGATTACAGATATTGGTCTTTCTCACTTTTTAAAATAGTCGATCTAGCTAAAATTTTGTCGATTTTGTTGATATTTTCAAAGGAACAAATCTTGGTTTAATTGAATTTCTTTATTTTTATTCACTACTTTGTTGATTTATAGTCTATTTTTTATTTTTTATTTTTTTATTTTTTTTTGAGTTGGAGTCTCACTCTGTCACCCAGACTGGAGTGCAGTGGCCGCTCCCAGCTACCGCAGCCTTGACCTGCTGGGCTCCGGCGATCCTTCCGCCTCAGCCTTCCAAGTAGCCAGAATTACAGGCATGTGCTACCACGCCCAGCTGATTTTTTGATTTATTGTAGAGATGAGATCTCACTGCCCAGGCAGGTCTCGAACCCGCGGGCTCAGGTGATCCTTCCGCCTCAGCCTTCCAAGTAGCCGGAATTACAGGCATATGCTACCACGCCCAGCTGATTTTTTGATTTATTGTAGAGATGAGATCTCACTGCCCAGGCAGGTCTTGAACCCGCGGGCTCAGGCAATCCACTCATCTCAGCCTCCCAAAGGCGCAGGATTACAGGCTGAGCCACCGAGCCCGGTTTGTGGTCTATTTTTAAAAAAAATTCCTTCCTTCTGTTATCTTTGGATGTAGTTTGTTTTTCCATTTTCAGTCCTTTAAGATGCAAATTTAGGTTATTGATTTGTGATCTTTATTTTCAATGTAAGCACTTACAAGTATAAATATTCCTCTCAGCTCTGTTTTCACTCCATCCCATAACTTTTGATATGTTATTGTTTTTTAAAAGCATGCAATTTTACTTTATTGTATTTGTATCAATATTTTCTAATTCCCTTGTGTGTTCTCTTTTAACATATTTGTGTTTTGGTTTTTCAAGTTTTCTTTCTATTATCAACATCTACTCATTCTATTGTAATTAGTAGAGACAGTTTCTATGACTTCAATGTTTATGAATTTATTATAATTTGTTTTGTGGTCTTGCTCATCATATGTCACAGAAAATATATCATATGCACTTCAGAAAAATGTGTATTCTACTATTGTTGCATGGAATGTTCTTTATATGTCTCTTAGATGCAGTTTGTCTATAGTGTTGCTCAAGTTCTACATTTATTAATTTTTCTGTGGTTGTTATATTTATTGTTGAAGATGGAGTATTGTCTCCTACCATTAATGTCAAGCTATTTATATTTCCATTCACTTCTATCCATGTTTGATTCATTTATTTAGGAGTTCTGATATTGGTGCATATATGTTCATAATTGCTATATCTTTTGTTATTTGAGCCTTTTATCATTATAGAATGCATCAATTTGTCTCATAAGTTTTTGACTTAAAATATTTTGTCTGATATTAGTGTAGCTACTTCTTTCATTTATTTCTTATTTACATGAAATATGTTTTCCATCCTTGCAGTCCTTGCTCCAAACTCAATCTTTTGTTGGATCTTTTGAAAATAGTCTGTCAATTTATGCCTTTTGGTAGGGAGTGTAATCTATTTACATTTAAAGTAGCTAATGTAGGGAATAACTTACTATTGTCATTTTGTTACTTGTTTTATATATGTCTTATATCATTTTTGTCTTTCATTTTCTCCATTACTGCCTTCCTTTGTGTTTAGTTGATTTCTTTGTAGTCACATATTTTGATTCTCTTCTCATTTCTTTTTGTGTGTATTCTACAGATATTTTCTTTGTAGTTGCCTTTGGGAATATATATCCCTATATTATGTACACAAGTAGATACATTTATAATTATTTTATGTTTTTCTCTCTTGACCTGTAAATAAAAAGTTGACTTAGAAACCATTACAATAATACTGTTTTTTATATTTATCCATGTATTTACTTTTTTCTACATATTTCCCTTTATTTTCTATCATCATATGGCTTAAATATACTATCTTCTTTCATTTCAACTTGCAGAAATCCCTTTAGGATTTCTTGTAGGGTTGGTCTCATTAGTAATTGACTCCCTCAGCTTTGTTTATCTGGGAGTGTCTTAATTTGTCCATCATTTTTGAAGGAAAGTTTTTCCAAGTTTAGAAGTTTAGGTTGGCAGGTTTTATTTATTTATTTATTTTTCTTTCAGTATTGCCCTAGTTTCTGGCCCACAGGTCTTTATTTTCTGTTACTTTGATTGAGAATCTCTTGTGACAATTTGCTTTTCTTTTTATTTATTTATTTATTTTTAAATTTTATTGTAGGAATGTGAAGTACAAGTGAGGATTAACTATGTAAGTAACTGCATGCAGGTGAAATTTGGGCTACTAACTGCCCTCACTCACCCTGGTAATGAACTACTTACCCCCCTCCCTCCCTCATCCTACCCCAGTAGTGCCCTGTGACTACCAATCCCTCCCTTGTGCTAATGTGACTAATGTTCAAAGTCCACTTATTACTGAGAATATGCAGTATTCACATCTTTGTTTCTGTGAGAGTTCATTTAATATGATGGACTCCAACTCCATCTGATTTGCTGCAAAGTCCATGATTTTGTTCTTTTTTATGGCTGTGTAATACTTCGTTGTGTATATGTACCAGATTTTCTTTATCCAGTCCACTTTTGAGGGGCAGTAGAGTTGGTTCCATGTTTTTGCTATTGTGAATATTGCAGTATTAGCCATGCATATGAAGATATCTTTTTTGTAGACTAATTTATATTCTTCTGTGTATAGTCCCAGGATAGGAATTGCTAGATCATATGAAAGGTCAATTGTTAGTTATTTTAGGAATCACCACACTGCTTTCCACAGAGGCTGAACTGGCTTGCACTCCCACCAACAGTGTGGAAACATTCCCTTTTCTCTGCACCTGTGCCAACATTTGTTGTTTTTTGACTTATTAATAATAGTCATCCTTACCTTCTTAAGTATTGCCTGAAGGACTGGTCTGGAGGTGGCATAGTCTCTTAGGAATTGAACGTCTGGGAAACAGTTTAATTACCTGATGATTAATGAGGCTGAGCACTTTTTTATGTGTCTGTGAGCTCCTTGTACGCCCTCTTTTGGTTAAGTGTCTGTTCATGACTTTTGCCCACTTTTTAATGGGGCTGTTTGTTTGTTTTTTTTCCCTTTACTTAATTTGAGTTCCTTGTAGATCTTAGATGTTAGGCCTTTGTCAGAGACATAATTTCCAAATATGTTTTCCCGTTCTGTGGGTTGTCTTCTTATTCTCCTGATGGCTTCTTTTGCTGTGCAAAATTTTTACTTTTGATGAGGTCTGACTTCTCTATCTAAGCTTTTATGGCAATCATTTTTGGGGACTTGGTCAAGAATTTGTTACCTACTCCAATGTGCATAAGGGTGTGTCCTACATTTTCTCCTAGTATTCTTATAGTCTGAGGTTTTATGTTTAGGTCTTTGATCCGTTTTGAGTTGATGTTTGTATATGGTGACAAGTAGGGGTCCATTTTCACTCTTCTGCATGTGGTCAGCCAGTTTTCCCAGAACCATTTGCTAAATATGGTCTCCTTTCCCTAGTGATTGCTATTAGTGGCTTTGTTGAAGATGAGTTGGTTGAAAGACTGTGTTTTTGCTTCTTGAATCACCATTCTGTTCCATTGGTCTGTGTGCCTAATTCTGTACCAATACCAGGCTGTTTTGGTTACTGCAGTCTTCATATAAAGTTTAAAGTCTAGAAGGGTGTTACTTCCTTCTTTGTTTCATTTGCTGAGGTTAGTTCTGGCTCTTCATGCTCTTTTCTGTTTCCATATAAATTTCTGTATTGTTGTCTGAATAACAATGATTCTGGTAATTTGTTGAGTGCTGCATTGAATCTGTGGATTGTCTTGGTTAGGACAGACATCTTGACAATATTGATTCTTACAATTCATGAGCATAGGATATTTTTCAATGTGTTTGTGTCATTCTTGATTTCTTTGAGTAGTGTATTGTAGTACTCACTGTAAAGGTCTTTTGCTTCTCTTGTCAGGTACATGCAAAAAGATTTCATTTTTTTGTGGCTATTGTGAGTGAGATTGTGCTTTTTATTTGGTTTTCCACCTACTTGTTGCTGAAATATTGGAGTGCAACTAACTGTCTTTTACACATTGATATTGTAACCTGAGATTTTTTCAGTTTTTTTTTATCAGTGCAAGGAGGCTTTTGACAGACTTCTTAGCATTTTCAATTATAAAATCATATTGCCTGCCAAAAGAGAGAGCTTAACTTCCTCTTTTCCTGTTTCGATACCCTTGATTTCCGTTTCTTGCCTGATTACTCTGGCTAGGACTTCCACCACTATGTTTAACAGGAGGGGTGAGAGTGGACATTCTGGTCTTGTTCCCACTCTTAATGGGAATGCTTGCAGCTTTTGCCCATTGAGCAAAATGTTGGCTGTGCATTTATCATAGATGGCTCTTACTGTTTTGAGGAATGTTTCTTCTATGTCTAGGTGCTCAAATATTTTTATGAAGAAGGGCTGCTGGCTTGTGTCAAATGCCTTTTCTGCATCTACTGAGATAATCACGTGGTTCCTTATTTTACATCTGTTAATGTGCTGAATTATGTTTATAGTCTTACAAATGTTGAACTAGTCCTGCATCCCAGGAATAAAGCTCATCTGATCATGGTGGATGATCCTTGAGATGTGTTGCTGGATTCTATTTACCAGAATCTTGTTAGAATTTTTGCATCTATGTTCATCAAGGAGATTGACCTGCAATTCTCTTTCCTAGCTGGATCTTTTCTAGGTTTGTATATCAGTATAATGTTAGCTTCATGAAATGAGTTGGGAAGAATTCCATTGTTTTCAGTTGCATGGAATACTTTCAATAAGATTGGTATTGTCTCTTCCTTGTATACCTTGTGGAATTCATCTTGGAAGCCACCTGGTCTGGGGCTTTTTTTTTGGAGCGGAGATTTATTATGACTGAGTCAATTTCCTGGATTGTTACTGGTATGTTTATAGTTTTAATTTCTTGTTTTTTCTACCTTGGGAGGTTGTATGACATCAGAAAGTCTACCTGTTTTTAGGTTTTCTAGGTTATTTGTGTAACAGAAGTTCACAGTAATATCCAATAATCTTTTTCATTTCTTCAGGGTCAGTTGTGAATTCACCTTTTGCATTTCTAATTGTGTTTACTTAAACTTTCTCTCACATTTTTTTTTTTGAGTTGGAGTCTCACTCTGTTGCCCAGACTGGAGTGCAGTGGCCGCTCCCGGCCACCTCAGCCTCGACCTGCTGGGCTCCGGCGATCCTTCCGCCTCAGTCTTCCAAGTAGCTGGAATTACAGACATGCGCTACCACGCCTGGCTGATTTTTTTTTATTTATTGTAGAGATGAGGTCTTGCTGCCCAGGTGGGTCTCAAACCCGCAGGCTCAGGCAATCCACTCACCTCAGCCTCCCAAAGGCGCAGGATTACAGGTTGAACCACCGAGCCCGGCTTCTCTCACATTTTTTAGTGACTCTGGAATATGGTCCATGTGCTGATGAGTAGAATGTATGCTCTGCAGATGTTGGATGGAGTATTCTGCAGATGTCTATTGAGTCCTTTTGATCAAGTATCAGGTTATGGTTCCAGATCTCCTTTTTGTTTTTTGCCTTGATGATATATCTAGAACTGTTAGTGGGGCATTCAGTTCTTCAACCATGATTGTGTCAATGTCCTCTCTTAGTTTACTTAATAGTTGTTTTATAAACCCTAGTTTTCCTGTGTTGGATGCATATATGTTTAAGATTGATGTTTTTTGCTGGTGAATCAAGCCTTTTATCATTACATAGTGTCCTTCTGAACTTTTGTTCATTTCAAGTATGCTTTGTCTGATATCAGAATCAGTTCTTCTGCTTTCTTTGGTTGTCCATTTGCTTGAAAGACCATTTTTCAGCCCCCATCTTCTTGCCTGTATCCATTGCAGCGAGATGAGTTTCCTGGAAGCAGCAGAGTTGGATCATGCTTTTGTATTCAGTTTGTCACTCTATGCCTCTTTAGTGGTGCATTTAGTTCATTCATGTTCAAATTGATTAGGGATATGTGAGAGTTTATCCTTGTCATGGGGTTCTTAGGGGGTTGCTTTGTTTCCTTTTTACTTTTGTATTTATATGTGTGTGTATTTTCATTTTTGTCAGTGCTCTGTTGACTCCGTGCTTGCCTCTGCTTTTGTTATGGGTTTGGATTGTTCTTGTTTCTTTTTTTTTCTGTGTTCAACACCTTCTTAAGTATCACCTGAAGGGCTGTCTGGAGGTGGCATTGTGTCTTATGTATTGCAAGTATGGGAAAATTTTTAATTCTCTGTCACTGGTGGGGTAGGAAATTCTTCATTGGAATCACTTATCTTTAAAAATGTTAAAGATTGACCTCCATTCCCTTCTGGTTTGTAGTGTTTCTGCAGACAAGTCTGGGGTGATTCTGATGGTTCTTCCCCATTATGTAGTCTGTCCTTTCTTTCTTGCTGTCTTTAGGATTTTTTCCCACATCCTTATTTTGTGGAGGCAGATTACTATGTATCTTGAGGTTGTTATTCTCATGTGATACTTTGTGGGGTTCTCTGAATCTCTTGTGCTTGTATGGTCACCTCTCTGGCAAGATGTGGAAAGCTTTCTTGGGTGACCTTATGAAATGTTTGTTCCATGGTGTTCTCAGTTCCCTTTCTGCTTCAGAGATACAAATCAGGTGTAGATTTGGCCTCTTGACATAGTCCAACATATCTTGGAGGCTTTTCTCCTTCTTTTTGAAATTTTTTTCCTATGTTTTGACAGGCTGGGTTAATTCCATATATTGGTATTCAAGCTCTGAGATTCTTTCCTCTGCTTGGTTAATCTTGCTCCTTATGCTTACTTTGCTTTTGATTTCAAGGATGGAGTTCTTCATTTCCAATATTTCAGAACAGGCTTTTCTGAAATTGGCCAACTCCACTTATACTTTCTCTATGACTTCAGTGAGTTTCACTTCTATTTTCTCTTGGTTCTCTCTGCTCATTTTACCCATCCAATAGCTGATTTATGTGACTGCCATCTGGAGCAGGTCATTTGGTGGGGTATTCATTGTGTGTGCTCTGATAGCTGCTTTTTTTAGGTGTTGTCTCTTTAGTTCTCTGAGGAATGCCAATATTTTTTCATTGATTTTTCCTCATTTGTGACAGGCCTTTCTTCCCTCTGTATTTACTTTTGGTTTTCTTGTTCTGAAACTAGTCACTTACCCTCTGTTTTAAGGCATTTTCTGTGGTTCAATATAAGTCACTCAGTGAGCGAGGCAGGGGCATTCACTTCTGCTTGTTGCTCCACCCTGTGGTAGGTTTCTCCACTGTAGCAGCCTCTGTTGCCAGCACTCTGCAGAGAGTGGGTGGGGGGATGGCCCCCCATCTTCTGAAGTCTGTGGTTTGTAGCCTAGAAGCCTTCACCAAGAAAGACTTTGAGTGTATTTCGTATTGTTCACTTCCTGTTCAAGTAGACATTCTGCTCTTGAAAAAGAGGGATTTTTCTGCTACAGGGAAGAGAATCTTCTCTGTAGGCATGCAGGGCTTGGAGGTGATTATTCCTTATCTGGATGGGAAGATGACCTGGGCACCAGCAAGGATCACTCTGAAGGCAGGCTTTCCCTGCATGGGAGCCGACCACTGGCCGCTTAACCAGCAGTGTTCCACTTGGGGTCTCTCTGCCCACTGTTGCACCCTAACCAGCACTCCTTCTACATGGGACCAATGACTTGCCTACAGCTGGGAGGGGTGAATGAACCAAAAGCATCAGGTACACTCACTCATTCTCAAACCCTGGCAGGGCTTCAGTTCCTGTGACAAGCTTGGTGCACAGCAGGGAATAGGGTACCTGGATTCCCACATTTGCCACCATTTTCTGGTCTGTGTGTTGAAAGATGCCTTTGCTGGGTGCAGGGTGCTTCACCCATACAAAAGTCTTCAGGATGTCTCCATCTATTGGTGTTCTGGCCCCTACTCTCTGCCTGGTTCAGTGGGAATGGTGCTGGTCTGCTGCTCAATGGTTGCCATCTTGGATCCCCCTGGACAATTTGTTTTTCTTTTGTTGTTTTCAAGATTCTCTCTTTAACTCTGTCTTTTGACACTTTTATTATAATATGCCTCTTTGATTTTATTCTCCCTAGTCATTCAACTTCTTGAATTGTTATATCCATACATTTTCTTATTTTAAAAGAGTTTTGATCATTATTTATTCAAATAAGCTTTATATTTTTCTCTGGCTCTTTTCCTTCTGAAATTTCCATAATGTATATATTGGTCTGCTTGATAGTGTCTTATAAGGCCCTCAGTCTCTGTTCACTTTTCTTCATTCTTTTTACTTTTTTTTCTTTAGACTCATTGACTTTATTTCATTTTTTATTTTGATTTTTTAAAAAACATTTTATTTTAAAGATGTGGGTACAATTCAGGATTAGGTATACAAATGGACATCATAAAGGCAAAGTTTGGGCCTCTCTTTGGTCCCCACTTTGCCTGGTTTGAGATCAGGTACACTTATTGATTCCAACCCCCCCGCCCCCAGCAGTATCCTGCTACTACCAATCCCTTTCTCATAGTATTATGGTAAATGTTCAGGGTCCACAGCCTCTGCTGGCAGCACTCTGCAGTGAGTAGGTGAGGGGATGGGCCACACATCTTCTCACTTATGAGTGAGAACATATGGTACTCTGTTATTTGTTTCTGTGATAGATCACTGAGTATGATAGACTCTAAATCCTTCCAAGTTGCTGCGAAGTCCATATATTTGTTCTTCTTTATGGCTGCATAATATTCCATCATGTATATGTGCCACATTTTTTTATCCGGTCCAGTTTTGATGGACAGCATGGTTGGTTCCATGTTTTTGCTATTATGAATAGTGCTGCAATAAACATACATGTGCAGGTATTTTTTTAATAAAATGATTTGAATTTCTCTGGGTAAATTCCCAGTAGAGGGATCACTGGTTCATATGGAAGGTGGATTTCTAGTTCTTTTAGACATCATCACACTGCTTTCCATAGAAGTTGAGCTAGTTTGCATTTCCCACCAGCAGTCTAGAAGTGTTTCCTTTTCTCCACAACCTTGCCAGCATTTGTTGTTTGTTTTATTAATGATGGCCATTCTTACTTGGGTTAGGTGGTATATCATCTTGATGGATTCTTTTGCTTTGCAGAAGCTTTTCAGTTCAGTGAGGTCTCATTTGTCTATCTTTTTTCTTATGGCATGCGCTTTTGAGGTTTTGATCAGGAATTGATTGCCTGCTCTGATTTCCATAATGGTATCTCCTGTGTGTTCTAAGATTCTTATAGTTTGAGGTTTTATGTTTAGGTCTTTGATCCATTTAGAGTTGATTTTTGTGTATTGTGATAAGGGTTCTGTTTCGATCTTCTGCATGTGGTCAGCCAGTTTTTCCAGCACCATTTACTGAATAGGTGCTCCTCTCCTCAGTGGTTGTTGGTGGAGGCTTTGTCAAAGATGAGTTGGTTGAGAAATTGAGGTTTTGCTTCTGGAATCTATCTTGTTCCATTGGTCCTAGACTCATTAATTTTAAATAACCTGTCTTCAAGCCTGCAGATTCTTTCTACATGTTACAGTCTGCTGTCACACCCATCTCGTGAATTTTTATATTCAGTTAGTATTAAATATTTTTACTTCCAGAATTTCTTTTTGGTTCTTCTTTTTATCATTTCTAGTTCTTTGTTGATATCCCCATTTTGTTTTTATACTATTCTAGCTTTGTTTAGTAATCTTTTCATGCTTTTCTTTCATTATTAGACCATATTAAGAAGTTATTTTAAAGTTATTTTCTATTAAATCCAAGTCTGTGTTTCTATAGGGAAGTTTCTGGAGATTTTCTTTGTTGCTTTGAACAAGGTATGTTTTTCTGTTTCTTTCTATGTCTTATGATTTTTGTTGAAAATTGAGCATTTGGGCAACCCCCTCAGGTCCCCTCCCACTGTGGGAGTTTTTCTGTCCTCTTAATAAATCCTGCTTTTAAAACAAGAAAGAAAATTGAACACTTGAAGAAAAAAAAAAAAACCTTTTCCAATCTTTGCAGATTGGCTCTATTGCAAGAAAAATCTTCATTAATCAGTCACTGTCTTCAAGGCTTAAAGTCTTCTCAGATCTTTTCTGAGTATGGGTCTTACCTGGAACTGTGTGCATTGCCTATTTATTAATTATCTTATATACATAGCTGTTATTAAATGTTTTAATTTTCCTAAGCATCTCATCACTATTTACTCTCAGAAACTTAGACTTCTGCTGCATTCCTCTATCTATATCTCTTGCTCCAGGAGTTTACAGGTTTGCATAACGCTGTAGCTGTCACATACCTTGGCATCTGCCACTGCTTTCAGCAGTATCAAACATGACTGTCCAAACTATGCCTTTGTTTGGTTTTGAACTCCAAGTCAGGGGAGCTAGAAACCAGTCCTCAGACAGCCCTTAGAAAGATCAATTCTTGCAAACAAGTGGAAACGAGTTCCATCTTTTCTTTTCATTCCATGGGAAGAAACAGGGTTTAAATGACTTTTTCCTGATGATGTTGCACTGCCACAGGGAGGGAGTGGGGTAAAAGTGAACCAAAACTCTATGAAATATCCTACTTTTTAAAAATACTATTTTATTTTATTTTAGATTCAGGGGATACACGTGCATGTTTGTTACATGGACATATTATGTAGTGGTGGGGATTAGGCTTCAGGTGACCCATTACAAAGATAGTAAATATTATACCCAATAATTAAATTCTGAACTCCAACCCCCTCCCTGCCACTCTTCTTTTTAGTGTTTCCAGTGTCTCTTATTAATGTTCCCATCTTTGTGGTCATTTAGCTCCTACATATAAGTGAGAACATGAGGTGTTTGGTTTTCTGTTTCTGAGTTAGCTTATTTATCATGATGTTTCCAGCTCCATCCAAGTTGCTGCAAAATACATGATGTCATGTCTTTTATGGTTGCATAGTATTCCATGGTGTATATGCACATTTTCATTAACTAGTCAATTGCTAATGGACATTTAGATTGGTTCCATGACTTTGCTATTGTAACCAGTGCTGCAATGAACTTATTAATACAAGTATATTTTTATACAATTTATTTTCCTTTGGATAGGTCCTTCATAGTGAAATTGATGGGTCAAATGATAATTCCATTTTTAGTTCTTTGAGAAAGCTCCATACTGTTTTCCACAGAGGTTGAACTAGTTTAGCTTTCCACTAATAGTGTATGAGCGTTTCCTTTTCTCTGTAACCACATCAACATCTTCTTTGACTTTTCAATGCTAGCCACTCTGAGTGATGTAAAATGATATCTCTTTATGTCTTCAGTGGTTTCAATTTTAATTTCTCTGAGGATTAGTGAGGCTGAGCACGTTTTCATATGTTTGTTGTTGTTTGTGAGTCTTCCTTTGAGAAGTATCTGTTTATGTATTTTGCACGATTTTTCATGGAGTTATTTCATATTGAGTTGTTTGAGTTCTTTTAGACTCTGGATATTAGTACTTTGTTTGAGGCATAATTTCCAAATATTTTATCCCATTTCATAGGTTTTTTGTTGAGTTTGTTGATTATTTATGTTATGCATAAGCTTTCTAGTTTAGTTAAAATTCATTTGTGTACTTTTGGTTTTGCCACAATTGCTTTTGGAGGCTTTGTTAAAAATTCTTTTCCTAGGACAATGTCCAGAAGAGTTTTTCTTAAGTTTTCTTCTAGTATTTTAATAGCTTCAGGCCTTACCTTTATGTCTTCAGTTCATCTTGAGCTAATTTTTGTATGTGATGAAAGGTAAGGATCCAGCTTAATTCTTCTGCATCTGGCTAGCCGGTTTCCCCAGCACCATTTATTGAATAGGGAATCCTTTCCCCATTGCTCATTTTTGTCAGCCTTGTCAAAGACCAGTTGGTTGTAGGTGTGTGGCTTTATACCTGGGCTTTATATTTTGTTACATTGATCTATTTGTCTATTCTTCTACAAGTGACATGCCGTTTTAGTTATAGCCTTATAGTATAATTTGAAGTCAGGCCATGTGATGCTTTTTCGCTTTTTCCCCCTTAGGATTGCTTTGGCTATTCTAGCTCTTTTTTGATTCCATATAAACTTTAGAATTTCCTTCCCTAGTTTTGTAAAAAATGGTTAGTATTTTTATAGAAATTGCACTGAATCTGCAGATTACTTTAGGCAGTATGGTCATTTTAACAATGATGATGCTTATGATTCATGAACATGAGATATTCTTCCATTTGTGTTGTCTGTGATTTATTTTATTTGTGTTTTGTTGTTCTCTTTGTAAAGATCTTTCACTTCCTCAGTTAGGTGTATGCCTAGGTATTTTACTATTTTTGTGGCTACTTCAAATGGGATTGAATTCTTGATGTGGTTTTTGGCTTGCGTGTTATTGGTATGTAGAAATGCTACTGAATTTTTGTACATTGACCTTGTATCCTGAGACTTTATTGAGGTTGTTTCCTAGGTCTAAAAGCTCTTAAAGGAGTCTTCAGGGTTTCCTTGGTATACAATCATGACATCAGCAAACAGAGATATAATTTCCTTCTTGATGATGTGAATACCTGTTATGTCTTTCTTCAGCCAGATTGCTCTTGCTAGGACTTCCGGTATGATGTTGAATAAGAGTAGAGAGAGTGGACATCCTTATCTTGTTCAAGATATAAGGGGAGATATTTTAAACATTTCCCCCATTAAGTAGATGTGGGCTGTGGGTTTGTCATGCCTCTTATTATTTTGAGATATGTTCCTTCAACTCCTAGTTTGTTGAGGGTTTTAATCATGAAGTGATGTTGGAGTTTATCAAATAACTTTTCTGCATCTATTGAGATGATTATATTGTTTTTGTTTTTACCTCTGTTTATGTGGTGAATCACATTTATTCATTTGCAGATACTGAACCTCTTTGTGTCCCTGGAATAAAACCCACTTGGTTGTGATGGATTATTATTTTTTAATGTGCTGTTGACTTTGGTTCCATAGTATTTTGTTGAGGATTTTCGCATCTAAATACTTCAGGAATATTGGCCTGATGTTTTGTTTGTTGTGTTCTTGCCTGTTAATATTTTGTAGATTTTCTTGTCTGTGTTCATAAGAAATGCTTATGAAGTATTTTATATTTATGAAGTATTAACTGTAGTTTTGTTTTTCTTTTTTTTTTTTTCCTTGTTTTTGATATCAGGGTGATACTGGCTTTGTAGCGAGGGAGAATTCCCTCCTCTATAATCCAAAGGAATAGTTTCAGTAAAATTGGTACCAGTTCTTCTTCAAAAATATAGTAGATTTGGCTGTGAGTCCATCAGGTGCTGGACCTGTTTTGGCAGGTTGTGGGGCATGGGGAGACTTTTCATTACTGTTTCAATCTTGCTACAGTATTGATCTGTTCAGTTTTCTATTTATTGGTCTGTTCAGTTTTCTATTTATTTCTGACTCAAAGTTGGGGGTTGTATGTTTCCATTAATTTTTTTTCTATTTCCTCTAGATTGTCTAGTTTGTTTGCATAGAGTTGTTCATGATAATCTTGGATGATCTTTTAAATTTTCATTATATCAGTTGCAATGTCTCCATTTTCATTTCTGATTCAGCCTATTTGAATTTTCTCTAATTTCACAATTAACATAGATAGCTGTATATCAATTTTATCTTTTCAAAGAACCAATTTTTTGCTTCATTGATCTTTCATAATTTTTAAACTTCAATTTATTTTAGTTCTGCACTGACTTTTGTTAATTCTTTTCCTCTGCTACTGTTGGGTTTGGTTTGTTCATGTTTTTCTAGTTTCTTGAAGTGTGAGGTTAGGTTGTCGATATGCAATATTTGTCTTCCTAATGCAGACCTTAAATGCTATAAATTTTCCTTTGAGCACAGCTTTTGCTATGTCCTAGAGGTTTTAATAATTTGGCTCACTGTTGTCATTCTTTTTAAGGAAGTTTTTAATGTCCATCTTGATTTCATTGTTGACCCAAGGATTATTCAGGAGTGGATTGTTTAACTTCCATGCTTTTTTTGCAAGTTCTCCTTGAAGTTAATTTCTAGTTTTATTCCACTGTAGTCTTAGAAGTTGCTTGATATGATTTTAATTTTTTTTAAATTTATTGAGATTTGATCTGTGGCCTATCATATAGTTTATGTTCCATGTGCTGATGAGAAAAATGTGATTCTGTAGTTTTTAATTGGAATGTTCTGTAGATGTCTGCTAGTTTCATTTGCTCTAGGGTCCAGTTTAACTCCAATGTTTCTTTGTTGACTTTCTGCCTGATGATCTGTCTACTGTTATCAGTGAGGTGTTGAAGTCTCCCACTATTATTGTATTGCAGTCTATCCTTTTGTAGGTCTAGTAGAATTTATTTTTATAAAGCTGTGGTCTCTAGTGTTAGATTCATGTATATTTAAAATTGTTATGTCTTCTCATTGGATTGACTTATTTATCATTATATGATAGCTATCTTTGTATTACTGTTGTTAATTTAAAGCCTATTTTATCTGATATGAGAATAACTACTCCTGCTTGATTTGGATTCCATTTGCATGGAGTATTTTTTCTCACCCCTTTTACCTTGAGTCCATGGGAGTCTTTGTGTGTAAAGTGGGTCTCTTGAAGGCAGCAAATATTTGGATTGTATTTTTTAAAATCCATTCTGCCAGTCTACATATTTTTAGTGGAGCATTAGGCCATTTACATTCAGTGTTAATAATTATATGTAAGGTATTATTTCATTCATCATTCTTGTTGTTATCTGGCGGTTTTATTTATTTATTTTTCTCTATTGTGTTGGTGTTCCTTATGGCCTGTGAGCTTTATGATTTCCAGCATTTTTCTACTGGTGTATTTTGACCTTTAGTGTCAGTATTTAGAATTCTTTTGAGTATGTCTTGTAGAGCTGGTGAAGTGGTGACACATTCCCTCTGTGGTTTCTTGCAGGAGAAATACTTCATTTCTCCGACATTTATGAAACTTAGTTTTGTGGAATTCAGAATACTTGGCTGACTGTTATTCTTTTTGAGGAAATAAAAGCTGGGGCCTCAATACCTTCTGGCTTGTAGATTTTCTTCTAAGAAGTCTGTGGTTAGTCTGATAGGTTTACCTTTGTAAGTTAGTTTTGATGCTTTTGTCTCACTGCTCTTAAATTATTTATTTCACATTAGCATTGAATAACTGGATGATTATATGTCTTTGGGATGACTTTTTTTTTGGAGTTGGAGTCTCATTCCATCGCCCAGACTGGAGTGCAGTGGCCACTCCCGGCCACCGCAGCCTTACCTGCTGGGCTGCGGCAATCCTTCGACCTCAGCCTTCTGAGTAGCCGGAATTACAGGCATGCGCTACCATGCCCAGCTGATTTTTTTTTTTTTTTTGATTTATTGTAGAGATGAGTTCTTGCTATCCAGGCGGGTCTCGAACCCTTGGGCTCAGGCAATCCACTCACCTCAGCCTCCCAAAGGTGAGGGAGGCTGAGCCACTGAGTCCGGCTTGGGATGACTTTTTTGCATTGAATCTTTTGGGGGGTTCTTTGGGCTTCTTGTATCTGGATACTTAAATGTCTGGCAAGGCCAGGGAATTTTTCCTCCTTTATTCCCTCAAATACGTTTTCCAAACTTCTTGCTTTCTCTTCTTCCTCAGGAATACCTATGTTTAGGTTTGGATGTTTTATATAATCCCACATTTCTTGGGGACTTTGTTTCGGTCTCTTTATTCTTTTGTCTTTATTGTTATCTGATCGGGTTCATCAAAAATCTCATCTTTGAGTTCCTGAAATCCTTTCTTTTACTTGTTCTAGTCTACTATTAAAACTTTCCACTGCATTTTGTATATCCCTAAATGTGTCATTAATTTCCAGAATCTCAGCTTTTTTATTACAAGATTCTAACTTTTTGGAGAAGTTTTCATTCATGCCATGAGTAGTTTTTAAAATATCTTTATGTTAGTTTTCAACATTCTCCTGGATCTCACTGAGTAATTCTATAATCAGCCTTTTGAATTCTATGTCTGTAACTTCAAAAGTTTCATGTTGATTAGGGTCTATTGCTGAAAAGTTAGTGTTGTCCTTTGGGGATGTTGGAGAACTCTACTTTTTCATATTGTCAGAATTATTTTTCTGGTTGCTTCTCATTTGTGTAGACTATCTCTTCTTACTTGAGGTTGGCAGGAGGCTGATATAAGCACTCTAGGGTTGCCTTGGTTATATATAGCCTTGGTGTGTAAGTTTCTCAATTGTCAGCTGTGGCAGTCCTGTGCTGAGTACCTGCACAGGCTCATGGCATCCTGCAAGGCTGGAGTGGCTTGGGTAATGGTGTTGGCTCCAGTCTAAGATTAGGCCTTCTCCAAAGCTGAGGTGCTACATCAGATGTGATGGGCTGTGACCAGGAGGAGAGAGCCAGCTGTGATGGCGGTTGTGTGCTTTCTTCTTGGCATGTGTTGCCCCAAGGAAATGCCCAGCATACTTAGCCAGAGGGTGGGCTCTAGGGATTACCCAAGTTTTCTGTTTTGAGCCTTTGAGGGGAGTGTGGGAGAAAGGAGCTGAAGCACCCTGCCTGTGTGCACTCTAGACTACCCCACTGGGAATTAAGAGGCCACTGGGGCAATATTGTTTGCAGGAGGGGGAAAAAGTTAGTTTACGTATGGAGTGAGATGTTGCTATGGCAACAATTTCAACCCAGTTCCCTTGCCTTAGCCTCAGGCAGTATGCAGTCTGAATGTCAGAGTACATCTGAATGTCAAAGTGCAGCCTCAGGGCCTCAGGTTGTCTCTGGGTAACCAGCCACAGCCAGAAATTCTCTACTGCTGTGGAGTTTGTTCTTGGGGCTCATCCCCTCCAAGGTTGGCCAGAAAGCAGTCACCAAAAAGGGTTGAATTCCTAGGGTACGGTGGCTGGAACTGCTCAGGGGTTTTTTTGGTTTTTTTTTTTAATTTTCCGGCACCATTCCCCATGTGTTTTGGCAAAACATGGTTGTAGGTAAGGCAGTTTTCCATGAGGAACTGAGATCCCCCAAGGCTCAAAGGGCCCTCTAAGTCCATGGCAGAAGCACAGAATTCATGAATACCCCTCATTCACCTTCTCTACTGTGGTTGGAGGCTGCCGTGGTCTGTTATAATCCTGGTAAGAGTCTGGCTAGCTCCAGGAGCTCAGGTCAATGGATTTTTCTCTTCTTTGCACTATGTGATTATTATTACTTCTTTGATAAGTCATGGGGCATGCTGCTGGTCCTGTTCCCTCTCTGGGTGCTGAGGAAACTTTATCTTGGTTTACTCCACAGGAGAAACACACTCTAGATGTCTCTCATTGGTCATCTTTTTGATGTAAGCATTTAATGGGATAAACTTCCCTCACAGCACTGCTCTTGCTATATCCCAGAGGTTTTCGCATATTGTATCATTATTTGTTTCAACATTTAAAAAAATTCTACCTTAACTTCATTGTTTATCTAAGGATCATTCAAGAGCAAGTTGTTCAGTTTCCATGTATCCGAGTAGTTTTGGGGGCTCCTTTTAGTGTTGATTTCTAATTTTATTCCACTGTGGTCTGAGAGGATGGTTGATATAATTTTTCATTTTTGAATTTATTGAGTCTTGCTTTCTGGTCAAGCATATGATCAATTTCTGAGACTTTCATGCAGAGATGGGAACAGTGTATATTCTTCAGTTGTTTGGTGGAAAGTTTGATAGATGTTTGTTAGGTTCATTTGATCTATAGTCCAGTTTAAGTCTGGTGTTTCTTTGTTAATTTTCTGCTTTGATGATCTGTCTAGTGATGTCAGTGGGATGTTTAATCTCCCACTATTGTTGTATTACTTTTAATATATTTTCTGATGTCAAGTAGTATCCACTTCATGAATTTGGGTGTTCCATTCTTGGGTGCATATATAAGATAGTTAATTTTTTTGTTGAATTGCATCCTTTGTCTTTTTTTTACCGTTTGTCTGTTATCTGACTTAAGGATGGCTGCTCCTGATTGTGTTTTTCATTCACATGATATATTATTTTCCACTCATTTACTGTGAGCTTGTGGCTGTCTTTGGCCAGTAAATTAGTCTCTTGTAGGCAGCAGATGGTTGAGTCTATTTTAAGATCCATTTAGCCACTCTGTATCTTTTAAGCGGGATGGATATAAAATTTTTGACTGGCATTTTTTTTCCCCTAAGGAGGTTAAAAATAGTCCCCCATTCTCTTCTGGTTTTTAGAGTTTCTGCTGAGAAGCCCACTGTTAGTCTAATGTCCTTTCCTTTATTAGTGATTCAATGCTTTCATCTTGGTGTTCTTAGGATGTTTTCTTTCAAATTGACTGAAAAATCTGACAACTAAATGCTTTGGTGAGATTCTTCTTGCAATGTATTTGCTGGATTTCTTTGAGCTTCTTGTATCTGGATGTCTAGATTTCTCTCAAAACTGGGAATATTTTCTTGAATTATTCTCTCAAATATGTTCTCTATACTTCATATTTTAGTTTCTTCTCCATATGGAGTGCCTTTCTGCTTAACTCAGTTAATTAGAAAGACTTGTTTTCCAGCTATGAGATTGTTTCTTCTACTTGGCCTATTAAAATGTTCAACTCTGTTTTTTTTTAACCTCCTTCAATGAGTTAGTTCTGTTTCTATTTTTATGGTGTCAATCTCTCCTTTCACATCTGGAATTGTGACAGATTTCTTTGTGGCTATAAGCTTTCTCTTAGATCTCATTAAACTTCTTTAAAATCAATGTTTTGAATTCTCTATCTGACATTTTAAAAGTTTCATTTTGGTTAGGGTCTGTTGTTGAAGAGTTAGTGTGCCCTTTTGGGGAGGTAGCACTCTCTGTTTTGTTTTTTTTTTCATACTTTCAGAGTTGTGTTTTTGGTTCTTTCTCATTTGGATGAACTAAAGTGACTAGTTTCTATAAGTTCTTTAGATATAGATAGGCTGTATATGTAGGCTTTCCTGAGTGTTGATTGTAGTAGTGATGTACTGGGGATGTGGGTAGGCTCACAATTCAGGATCCTTCAGCCTTCTGTGGAGCTGAGGTGGCAGGTATCTCAGGAAGGTTATCTTGTTCCTAAGCGGTATGCACTGTTGTCAGCAGATACCTGCTGTATTGCATGATTCAAACTCTGGGTCAGCAGATGGCACCTATGGGTAAGAGCTGGCTACTGCCTACATGGATGGGTATTTACTTAATCGTTGTTTACTGGGAGAAGTTCTTGTTTACTGGGAGGGAACCAAGATGAGCAGGGCTGGATTAGGCAGGCCCACCTACAGATCCACTGATGGCAGACACAAGCACGAACTCCAAGACAGTGTCTGATGTGAAGCCTCTGAGTGCTTAAAGGTGAGCCTCATTGTGGTGTTGTGGGACTTCTGCTGCCCCATGTTATCTGCTCAGGAAGGGGCGGATGGCCTATACTCCTAATCTAGAAAAATGGGAGCTCCAAATACCTGAATATATATCTAGATGTTGAGAAGAATGAGCATCACAGCACCATGAACTCTACCCCTGTAGGGAGGGACAGCTTAGGCTCCTAATTAAAGTGACTGGGTGTGTTAGATACCTGGGAATATTCCCTGGTGAGGATCATATAAACTGCTTCTGTAATGAGCTATTTGCAGGCAATGGAGGTGGCACTCAAGTTCCCATTCCATGGGAGCAGGTGTAGCTCTGGCCTGGTGGAGGGGTCAGAGAGATCACCACCCACAGGAAGGGGGAAGTGGTTTAAATTCCTGGACCATGGTCTCATGTGCTGAATGTCTGGGGTTATGCCAAAGTGTGGGGCAGAGAGAGTACTGCTGTACTAGGTTCTTTGCATAGAAAGAGGGTGGCAGGTCAAGGGTCTGTCCAAAGGGTTAGGCATGCCAGAAGCTTGGGGATATATTCAGACATGGAGCAGAGAGTATTACTATTGCACTAGAGTCTCTGCTGAGGGGGTAAGGGAGTCTCAGGTCCCTAATTCCGGTAAGTAGGTATACCAACTACACTGGTGAAGAGCAGAGAGATCACCATTATGATAAAGTCTTTCAGGGGAGGGGTGCTCAGGCTGCTAATCAGGCATGCAGTTGCACTGAATATCTGAATGTCTGTTGTAGAAGTAGGGGGAGTACCCTGTACCAAGATCCCTGTATCATGAGGATGAGACAGCTCAGGCTGCTGATCCAGGTGAGTGGGAGCCTCCAGATATCTGACACTAGGAGGTCCCCAGCAAGGGGCAGAATAGCCACTGGTGTCACAAAGATCATTGTAGGGAGGGGTAATAACTAAGGCAGCTGATCTGGCTGGGTGGGTGTGCTGAATGCTTAGGAGTGTGCCTAGACTTGGAGCAGAATAAGCACCACTTCACCACCAACTCCATACTGGAGAGGTAGGGCAGTGTAGCTATGAGTCCACACAGGCGGCTGCTCCAACTGCCTGAGGAGATGCCAGTATGGGCCCTTCCTCTTAGAAGGATCTCTACACAGAAAGAGGTGGGGGGTGGCTCAGGTTTTCTATACAAGTGAGAACTTGCTGCAAATGCCTGGAGATGTGCCTGGGCCTGCAGCATGGGAGGCTACTCATCACCAATTCCTTTTCTCTGCTTAGTGCCATTGTGGGGGCTATTTGCCTGGCTTTACTCCCTGAGATCTGCAGTGTCCTTTACCGTTCTGATGAATACCTACTTTCTTGTTTGAACTGAAGCTCACTGAGTTAATCTTTCCACACTATTTTTGAAATTCTCTGTTTTGAGCGTGACTTTTTTTTTATTCAACATTTGCTTTATTACAGCAGATACTTGAATGATTTCTAGAGCTCCCACAAAGCTACAGTAAGAGTGCTGTTGTTTGTTTGATGTTAGACATATCCAACACCTCCCAAAGTTTTCTTATGACCCTTTGTTTCTGTTTGTTTGTGGTAAAAACATTTAACAGGAGATCCTCCCTCTTAAAACATTTTAAAGTGCACAATCTGGTATTGTTAACTATAGACACTAACTTATTTATCTATCAAAACTGAAACTTTGGACCTATTTAACAAAAAATTCAGATTTTCCCCACCCCAGTCAGCCCCCAAGCTATTGTATTATCTGCTTATATAAGTTATAGATACCTCATATAAGTAAAGTGATGTGTGCAGTATTTGTTTATCTGTGACTGGATTATTTAATTTAGCATAATGTTTTCCGGGTTCATTTATGTTGTTTCAAATGGCAGTATTTTCTTCTTTTAAAAAGACTGAATGGCATTCCATTGTATGTATATATCACATTTTATTTATCTACTCATCTGTCAATGGACACTAGTATTGTTTTTATATCTCAACTATTTTTGAAAAATACTGCAATAAACATGGGACTGCACATACCTTTTCAAGCTCCTGATTTCAACTATTTTGGATATATACCCAGAAGTCCAATTGCTGGACCATATGTTAATTCTATTTTAATTTTTTTTTGAAAATTTTCCATACACTTTTTCATAGCTGCTGCACTATTTTCCATTCTTATCAACCATGTACAGGGTTTGAGTTTCCCCACATTCTCACCAGCACTTATCTTTAAAAAAATAATGGCCATCCTAACAGGAGGGAGGTAATATCTTATAGTTTTGATTTGTATTTGTCTGATAATTAATGATTTTGAGCATCCTCTCATATAGTTATTGACCATTTGTACATATTCTTTGTAGAAATATCTGTCCAAGTCCTTTCCTCATGTTTAAATTAGATTATTTGAGGTCTTCTGCTATTGAGTTGTATATACCTTCATCTGTGGAGTTCAAATTTGGGGATGGGAGTGGGAAGCCTGTGGTTATGGCCACTTACATGACAATATTTTTTGTCTCCATTGTAGTTAATTAGTTATTGGGTTGTCACATTTTCCATCATTTTTAGTCAATTCTGGTAATTTATATTTCCTTAGAAAATCATTCATTTTATACAATTTTTCAGATTTAATAGTATAGATTTATAGTGTTCTCTTATATTTGCAAAAGTCTCCTTTATCTCTGGTTGCGGCCACTTCTTTTTTTCCCTAGCATCATATATTTTTTATTTTTTGTGATTAAACTTGCTAGATGTTTTATTTCATTAATATTTTGAAAAAATCATTTCTTGGTTTTATTTTTCAATTTTACTTTGTTTTTATTTTAATTTATGCTTCAGAATTTTCTTCTGAAGCATAAATTAAAATGTGTATTTTAATATTCACATTTTAGTTTCTAGAATTGTCTGTCTATTTTGCTTGTTTTCAATCTTTCTTATTGTTTTTTTTATAATCGATATTTTTAATTTTGATATTGTGGGGTGCAGTCAAGGGTTAGGTATACAAATATGCTTCATTCAGGCCCCCTTGTTGATAATTGGTGTCTCCCCGTCTCCAGACAGATGTTTACTACCATTAGTCCCATCTCCCCCCCCAAAGTTTCCCAACACTGTCAGTCATTTTCTTATAGTAGTGCATTGGATGATCAAGGTCCACTATATGAGTGAGAATATGTGGTACTCAGATCTTTGTTTCTGTGAGAGGTCACTTTCTTATTGTTAAATAAAAGCACTCTAAATGATATTATGTTTTATAATATTACTTATGATTTGACATGTAGTGTTGTTATTAAATTGTCTGTAATTTCGGTTATGAGCATGACTTTAAGGCAAGTGTTATACAGATTTTTTTTCACTTTAAGTGGCTTACCCTTTCTCTGCCCTTCTTTCCTTGATTTTTTCTAGTTTTATTGCATGGTGATTTTAAAATGTAGTGAATGTGAGGTTTCTACTTTTTGAAATTTATTGAAAATTTATTTCATGGCTTATTATATAATCAACTTTTATAAATATTTCAGGTACATTTTTAAAAACTTGGTTTCAAAATATTTACATTTCTGTATACATCTATGGTTTGAGAATGGTTGTATTTCTATTTAATCATGTTTCCAATTATTCAAATAATGTATGTCCTTACTCATGTTTTCTAATTATTCTGTCAAATTATGAAAGTTACATTTCTACTACAAATTTGACTTTGTCAACTTGCTTTTGAAGTTTTTAAAAAACAGTTTTGCTTTACTTCAGTGCTTTGTTGTTTGGTATATCAATTTTATGACTATTATTTTTCCTTAATGGGTTGTACCTTTTGTCAACATACAATAGATCCTTATATCACATGGATTTAATGCTTTGTGATGTGAATTTTTCTTTGCTGAACCAATATTGCCATCTCCACCTTTTTTCGTTATTTGTGATGGCTATAAATGGATTGATGCTAAACATTCATGCCAACCTTCTTCTACGATTACTAGACTCCCTTGCAAAGCCAGGGGTCTCAAGGTGAATTGAGTTCCACAAAACAGATGCACTCACATGAAAATGGATTGTGAAGTTGAGGTGGAATGACACTGAGAGTAGAGACTTGGAACTGGAAGTTTCCAAAGTACACCACATAATGCTAACAGGTAGCCAGGGTTGAGAAGCACAGGAAATGGGTGTGGTGGATTGATAGGAACAAGTTCACATATGGGCTTATCATTAGGGTGTGCAAGAAGAAAATTTCACACTTGAAATGAGCCATTGTTTTTCCACCTATGCACTTATTGAAGGGTGGGAAGTTAGCTAGAGCATTGCTCAACTTTAATGTGCGGATACATTACTCCAGTATCTTGTTAGAATGCAGGTTCTGATTCAGTTGCAGTGAGGCATGAGATTTTGCATTTTCAAACATATCCCAAATGGCATTGATGCTGCTGGTTCACAGACCACCTTTCATTAGCAAGATGCCAGGACACTGGTCTTAGGCTCCAACCCTGATTTTTGTAGGTTTCTGCATTAAATGTTCCCAATATAGTTCCTTAGCAGCTATAATATGGAGGTTGCTGCCGTACACATTCGTGGAGCACTGGCACAGATCCTAACCTGTTATTCTTCCACCAAATGCCTCATAGCCTTCTCTGATACCTAGCTCCTGCTGAAATTTGAGGGAGGAGTGGGCTTTACAGGTCAAATCAGTCTAACCACTCTCCAGGAAGGCCTCACTTTACTGCACTGGGTTTCTTGTATCTCAGCTTTGTCTGCTGTTTTCCATCAATCCAATCCTATATGCCTATTATCTTCCCCAAATTCCTCAAACTTTCTGAATAATAATTGAAGTCTCTTTTCCCACCTGCTGTTTGCAGTTTGAAGTTCTATCACTAGAATTTCATTTGCTTGTTAAAATGTAGGCAAGTTCCCTTTCTGAGCTGTTTTCAGAAAAACGACAAAAAGCAGACAGAAGATTGTAAAGGGAAAGCCACATTCCCTCATACAACTCAACCCAGAATCTTCAATTAGGCCTTGGCAGAAAAATGGCTGCTTACCAACTGGCCCAAATGTATATTCCTGTCTCACTTTTCCTTCAAGGTATGTTTGCATCAGTTTCCACTGTCATCACCATACCTGATCCCAGGGAAGCACTGATTTTTTTTTTTAATGCTTGGGTCCCACTATCAACAAAATCCTATCCCTTCTTGTTTCTCAGTAAGTAATAGTAGCAATAGCAATTACAATGATAGCAGTTGCCCTTCAGTACTCTATATGCCAAGCACTGTGCTACAAACTTGGTATATGCATTATCTCATTAAGTCTTCACAGTAATCCTGAAAGGCAGCTGATATAATCCTCATTTTGACAAAACTGAGATATAAAAAGATTAAGTGACTTATCCAGGTGGTAAGTGACAGAGTTAGAGTCATAAGCAAGGTCTCATTGATCCCAGAGGCACATATCTTAACATTCTAAACTGCATATTAATACATCTTAGTTCAACTGTCTGTAAATGGCCTATCATTTCCTTCTTGTTTCCCATCTGAGAGACTGACATCTTCCCCAGTGACTAAGTCCAGCCAAGGTCTTTGCCTCCAGAGATAGAGGGTCTATGGCCCATAAGGCAGAGTAAAAGTAGAAAGATCTTGTTTGTCAAATGGTTTCAACCCAAATGCTAGACATACATAATACAACTGTATCAGCCTAAAAATATATACATGATATAGGAGTTTGTGGATAGCAAACCTCTATTTTACATTCAATTCAGCACTTTTATACTCTTATTCTTGAAAGCTATCATTTGCTTCCAGAAAAGTGAAAAACATATTAGAGAAAACATAAAGTTTACTATCTCAGCACTTAATCTGTTGTGTTCACTAGCTTGTAAGTTAATCACAACATTAAATCTCTTTACACACTGGTACTAAAACTGAACATTAAACCAGTTTTAACTAATATGGGGCAGCAGGGTCTTTGAAGAAAAAAAAAATACTTCCACTGATTAAAACATGGTGTTCTTTCAAGGGAAGTGAACATCATGATCAAGGTGTCCATTTATTTACAAAGAAGCATTCAGAGGGAGCTCTTTGTCCTGTAGTGGCAACATGCAGATTTGAACACTTCATAAAAGCAGGATTTAACCTCCAAGCACTCAGAACAAGCCATGATGAGTTTTCAAAAGGGACCAGTTTTCCAGATATTTAAATTTGCTTGTGCGAATAATCAGTTTCTGAGGTAAATGTATTGCTACATGAACCAATAAACAGACTTTTGCAATGTGAACATAATTTCCATACTGAAAAGCTTATCAATTTGTTTTTTTCTTGAGGAATTTTGAAAGTATATGAAATAAAATAAATAGAAAAAACCCACGACAGCCAGATTTTTTTTTTTTTTTTGAGTTGGAGTCTCACTCTGTTGCCCAGACTGGAGTGCAATGGCCGCTTCTGGCCACCACAGCCTCGACCTGCTGGGCTCCAGTGATCCTTCCGCCTCAGTCTTCCAAGTAACCAGAATTACAGGCATGCGCTACCACGCCCTGCTGATTTTTTGATTTATTGTAGAGATGAGGTCTCGCTGCCCAGGCGGGTCTTGAACCCGCGGGCTCAGGCAATCCACTCACCTCAGCTTCCCAAAGGTGCAGGATTACAGGCTGAGCCACCGAGCCCGGCGACAGCCAGATTTTTTATGTAAAGCAGCTAAATATTTTTCACCTTAAAATAATACTTTAAGTTCCCATAATTAGCCAGGGTGCAGGGGCTCACACCTATAATCCCAGTTCTTTGGGAGGCAGAGATGAGAGGATTACCTGAGCTCAAGGGTTTGAGACCAGCCTGAGTAACATGGCAGGACCTTGTCTCTACAATAAAACAAAAAATTATCTGGGCATGGTGGCACATGCCTGTGGTTCCAGCTACTTGGAAGGCTGAGGTGGAAGGATCACCTGAGCTCAGCAGGACTGAGGCCGTGGAGGCCATTGAGTGTGCCACTGCACTCCAGTCTGGGCAACAGAGTGAGACTCCAACTCAAAACAACAACAACAAAAGAAAAAAAAAACCTATAATTTTTGTATCTGACTTAATTAGAAAGACCAAAAGTTCATATGAAAGATAATGCATGAATGTATATATAAATCCCTCAATTTGTTTTCAGAATTGAAAATTAGGTTTATACAGCCTCTCCCCCATCCTCACATCTCTCCAGGGAACAAATTGAGTGAGGTGGGGCCATGGACTCCCCCTCCTGTGACAGGGAAGATGACAATGGGTTGGTGGGGAAAAGACCGGGAGCCAGACACAGTGATAGAGGAAACCACGTAATGTATTTGAGAAAATTCTCTCACATAGACATACTGTGGATGTTTGAGGGGTGGGGTACGGGGCAGGCAGTGCACAGAGATTTCTCCCTGAGGCAAATTTGGAGAGCTATGCTGGGGCACTTTTCAATACTATAAGGGCAGGAAAATGCTGTGCTAAGACTCCCTGACTTTCTTTTTTCTTCAATAAAAGCTTTATTGAGATATGATTCACATAATATAAAATTGATCCTTTTAAAGTGTACAGCCCAGTGGTATTTGGTATATTCACAGGATTGTGCAACCATCAACACAATAATTTTAGTTCACACTAAAAAAAAACAAAACCCTGTACCCATTAGCAGTTACTCCCTGTCTACTCCCCAGCTCTAGGCAACCACCTATTTACTGTTTCTATGGATTTGCCTATTCTGGACATTTCATATAAATGGAATCATACAAAAGCCTCTTAATCATACAAAAGCCTCTTGGGTCTGGCTTCTTTCATGTAGCTAGTGTTTTCAAGATTTGTTCATGTTGCATCATGTATCAGTACTTCATTCCTTTTTATGGCTGGATAATATTCCATTGTATAGATATGCCACATTTATTATTTTTTTATTTTTATTTTTTTGAGTTGGAGTCTCACTCTGTTGCCCAGATTGGAGTGCAGTGGCCGCTTCTGGCCACTGCAGCCTCGACCTGCTGGGCTCCGGCGATCCTTCCGCCTCAGCCTTCCAAGTAGCCGGAATTACAGGCATGCGCTACCACGCCCAGCTGATATTTTTTTTTTTTTTTGAGTTGGAATCTCACCCTGTCGCCCAGACTGGAGTGCAGTGGCCGCTCCCGGCCACCGCAGCCTCGACCCACTGGGCTCCGGCGATCCTTCCGCTTCAGCCTTCCGAGTAGCTGGAATTACAAGCATGCGCTACCATGCCCGGCTAATTTTTTGATTTATTATTGTAGAGATGAGGTCTCGCTGCCCAGGCGGGTCTAGAACCCACGGGCTCAGGCAATCCACTCACCTCAGCCTCCCAAAGGTGCAGGATTAGAGGCTGAGCCACCAAGCCTGGCTGATTTTTTGTTTTATTGAAGAGATGAGGTCTCGCTGCCCAGGCGAGTCTCGAACCCGCGGGCTCAGGCAATCCAAGCCCGGCTTGCCACATTTATTTTTCCATTCATCAGTTGATGGACATTTGGGTAATTATGAATAAGTTTCTATGAAGATTTATTAAAAGTTTTTGTTGGGACATGTTTTTTCACTTCCTTTGCCTATATATCTAGGAACAGAATTGCTGTTAGGTCATATGATAAATCTATGTCTAACTTTTTGAGGAACTGTGAGGCCCTGCATTTAGCAGTATGAGTGCTTAATATGTCTTAGGCATTGTGCTAATTGTGTTCCAAGTTTAACTATAAACTGATTTATTCTTACAACATTTCTGTGAAGTAGTTACTAACTACTCTTATTCTCATCTGACAGATGAAAAAGCTGAGACTCTGGGAAGAGATATCATCTGCCTATAGTCACATAGCTACAAAACGGAGGATAGATAGGGGATTTGATTCCATGTGATCTGGCTCCAGAGTCCCAGGAGAAGGAGGTGGCCAGGCAGAAAAAAAGAAATTATTGCTCCAAAAATGATTATTTCAAATTAATATATCAATTTTATAGCAGTAGTTTGAGTTTTGACTTTCATTGACTAGTCTTTTTAGTTTAACTAAATGGATAAAAGCTCAAATTCTACAGCCAGATGGCCTAAACTTTAGACTAAGCTCTGCCACTCACTACCTGTGTGACCTTGGGCAATCTATGTATCTCAGTTACTTCATACATAAAATGGTTACAATAAGGGCATTTTCCTTATAGGCTTATTGTGAGTAATACATTAATGTAATATCTGTAAAACACTTGGAATAGTGCTTATAGTGAATGCTCAGTAAATCTTTAAAAATATGAACTAGTGCTCTCTCAACTTTTTCAAGTAGTCATTCCAACAATAAAACATTTCTGAGTATACCTTCTCAATGCAGGTATACTAATGATAAATTATAATCATGTACAACTGTCTATCCATATTTAATTATTGAGAAAGTTTAAGTTCCTTATTTTTAAAATAATAGAGTTCTAATATTTTCTTCTGAACTCCCCATGGATGATCTTGTATGTTTCAATTTTACCCCTGCCTAAGTCCCGGATGGGGCACTAGGCCTGGAGTGGGGACAGAAGTGACTTCTCCCAGGTTGGGCCTATACTCCTGTGTAGGTAGGTGCAGGGATTGGAACAGGCAAGATGGAGGACTTCTAGAGATGATAAGCATGAACTTTTTCTATTAGGGGTTTCTTCAGGTGTAAGGGAAGTACCTGGTTACTTATACAATAATGAGTGCTTCCATTTTATAAACATCTACAACCTACCAAGTAAGGGAATAGCCTCAATCTCTCTGAGCCGGTATAATGTCCAGGTGAGTACCAGGTGTGATGGAACTTGTTTCATTTGTTCCAAGCTGATAATAGCAGAAGAGGCCAGAAAAGATCCCCCACTTCAGTCATGATGGGTTTCTGGCCTCAGTGAACAAAGAAGATATGTGAGCCCAAAAAGGAGAGTAAAATTTTCAAGATTCTTCTGGGCCTTAAGTCTGCCATCCTGCATCTCCTTTCAGGGATCATGGTTCTGAACAAACCTTTAGCAATCTGCAAATAGTCCTCTTTCAGTTTTACGAAAAGGGAAGTATGATCCTGAAAAGGTGACTTCCTTTCTCTGAATTTCACAGTGATTTAAAATAATAACAACTGTAATTTTATTAAACTACTACTATAGTAGGTACTTAACAATAACTGAGTTAATAATGTGTAATAACTCATTTTATCATCAAATTCTTATTAGGGTTAGAAATTCTTTTGGTCTATAGAAACATAAAACACATCTAACATTGGCTAACTCAAATTGAAGTTTATTTTCTTACATAATAACAACCCAGATGTAGGTGATTGCTGACATTATTTCTGTAGATGCCATCAGGGATCCAGTCACTTCCCATCCTAGTCCATTTTCTATTGCTTATAACAGAATACCTGAAACAGGGTAACTTATTTTTAAAATAAATTTATTTCTTATGGTTCTACAGGCTGAGAAGTCCAAAATTCAGGGGCTTCATCTGGTGAGAGCCTTCTTGCTGGTGAGGACACTCTGGAGAGTCTCAAGATTTCAGAGTATCATGGGGTGAGAGGGATGAGTATGCTAACATGCTACTTCAGGTCTCTCTTACTCTTGTTATAAAGCCACCAGTTCCACTCCCATGATAGCCTGTTAATCTCAAGTCATGGATGAATTAATCCACTCATGAAGGCAGAATCCTCATGACAGAATCCTCATGATTCATTCAGCTCTTAAAGGTCCCACTCTCAATACTGCCTGCCACATTGAGAATTAAGTTTCAACATGAGTTTTGGAGGGAACATTCAAAACACTGTATAGCACCATCTTCCCCTGTTATAATCTTTAATGTATAAGTCATTATTCTTATGCATGTTACTTCATGGTCACAAGATGGTTGCCCTATTTCCAGAAATTATACTTGCATTAAAAACAGTAAGAATAAAAGAGATGTTCGTGCCAGTCATGTATTTCCCCTAGCTGGAGAGCAATAGGTTTCTCAGAAACTAGGCCCCACGAGCAGACTTCACCTTACATTTCCTTAGTCAGGTGTTGGCTAACTTTGCGGCAGGAGAGGTGGGAAAAATAAGTATTTAACTGAGCACATTGTTGCCCCAAACCAAATTGGGGTTCAAGTGGCAAATAAAAATGGAAAAATGTATATAACACAGGCAATCAAGAGTTTCTTAGTCACACAAAGGTACCATTAAAATTCTCAATTTGCAGAGAGGGAAACTGAGGCACTGAATAGTTATGTAACTTACATGAGGTCACATAACCAATCAACAGTAAAGCTGATATTTAAACCCAGGCTCTAGTGTTTCTGCAGCCTTCTTTGTGACAATCTACAGTAAGAATACTTTTTAATATTGCACCCCAGTACACACATATACATATTCAAAAACTATAGGCGGGAGGTTCTGGGAACATGGTGGTGTAGCCAGTTAGAGTGCATGAGTCATTGTGTATGTGATTATGTGAGAGGCTTACTGAGTGGGGACTTGAGAGCAAGTAGCCAGCGTTCTCCTGGTGAAGCTACTGGTGCCATAGCTGCTCTGCTTGGACCCTAGCTTTTCCTGGCAGGGTGCAGAAGCTGAGCACCATTTAAAAAAATTAGCAGAGCTTTTCCCAGGAAGAACTGCTTGAGTGTTTGCTATTCCCACTACCACAGCCCCAGGCTGAATGCTGCCATCAAGGGCAGTGAAGGGAGCACAGCAAGGGAGCCTGAGGCAGAGTCCTAAGGAAGCAGGGGGGATAGCCATCCTGAGCCTGGACTGGGCTCCAGAGCCTTGCCACTGGGTCTTGAGATCTGGAGACTGTGAGAAATGCTCCAGGGCAGCCTCCACAGAAAAGAAGAACTGCATCTTGAGACTAAGCAGTGATCTCTGTGTTGTGTTAGGGCTGTTCTTTGAGACTCAGAGAACAATGTCCCCAGTGCACAAATCCTAGTGGTTAATGGCAGATGTGGAACTACTGATGATCCTCCATCCACCGAGCCAGCTGCTGGGCAATAGATGCAGACAGTGGAACTGACCAAGAAGGAGGCTGGTGAGTGTCTAGCTGGTTCCTCCCCACACCTAGCAACAAGTGAAAAAAGATCAGGAGGGCAGGGCAGAGATAGGAGGCCCCATTCCTCTGCCAAAAACTGAATACCCTGGGAGCTGTGACCATGCTAGGAGAGTAAGGAAGAGGGTGAGATTCCCAGAAAAAAATGTGTCAAATTATTTCAGCCCACCCTCACATGGGTGTGCACAAATTACCAATTGCAGGCAACAAGGGGATGAAGATTCTAACATCTTAAGTTTCAACCGTGAAGAGGGAACCTGCAGTAACAGAACTGTAGTCACAGATCCCATCATGAGAGGGAGCTCCCCCCAAAAAAAGCTGAGAACTCTTTATCAACATCCCCCCTGGGGGGGGGGTAATTGGTTTGTTTGTTTGATTATCTCATTTGGTTGCTTTGTTTTTCTTTTTCTTTCCTCCTTCTATTTCTCTTTGTTCTTTCTCTCTGATTTTTTTCTTTCTCCTTTCCCTTTTTTTCTTTCCTTTTTTTCTCTATTCCCTTCTTATACCCTGTCTTGGACTCAGAGGCTATACAAGAATACCAACTGTAAAGACATATTATACAGAGATGGAGAGTGAGTCCCAGCTGGTCCACTCACCAGATAGCAAACATTATGACCTGACAATAGTCTCTGAATCTTGAAGCCCCTCCCACACCTCCTAGTAAGTGCTCAAAATTGTAAAAAGACAGCACAATGTCCCATCATATTTCATAATTGAACAAACCTGGAGCCCCGTTTCAAGAAAGGACAAAAGGTAGACCAAATATCAGAAGTATCTGCTTCTCCATTTTCCACTGAGCAACGGAATTAAAGAGAAAGATAAGAGAACTGCTATAAATGAAGAAAAACCAACAAAAAACTGCTGGTTGCCCCCAGTGCCCCAGCCAGAAGCCAGTGCTAGAAAGAACAGCTACTGGGGCACAAACAATGGCTATCTCTGAGAATAACAGTACTTAGAAGGTACTTAAGGAAATCAGAGAATTGCTGGCTAGAATGAATAAAAATCAAGAAATGCAAGGGCTAAAACTAAATGAAATACCAACAGAGCTGGACAGACTCAAGAAAGCATACTTAGAAATAACAGAAATAAAGAACTCCATACAAAAAATAAATGACAAACTGACAAGCATGGGAAGCAGAACTGACAAAGCAGAAGAAAGAATTTCAGAGTTGGAAGACCAAAATATGGAATTAGCCAAATATATTAATAATATAGAAACAAACTTAAGAAGAAAGCAGAAACTCTCCAAGAAACATGATATTTTATAAAGAAACAAAACTTACATCTAATCAGAATACTGGATTAGATCATCAAGAAATAGAAAAAGAAACAGAACATACCCTGGAAGAAACATTCCATGAGGTCATTCAAGAAAACTTCCCTCATCTGGCCAGAGAGATGACTATATAAGCACAAGAGATTCAGAGAATCCCTTCAAGACATCTTATGAGAAGATCAACTCCTAGACACATAGTAATTCACCTGCAAAAAGTAGATATAAAAGAAAAATCCTAAAGACAGCAAGGGACAAAGGTCAGGTCAGATTGCCTACCGGGGAGACCAATCAGAATGGCTACTGACTTATCTGCAGAAACACTACAGGCCAGAAGGAATTGGACACCAATCTTTAATTTTCTCAAAGATAAACAATTTCCTACCTAACCAAGCCAAGCTTCATCAGTGATGGAGAATTAAAATCCTTCCCAGAGATCCAATTCATAAGAGAATATGCTGCTTCCAGACCAACTGTACGATATGTTTAAAATGGTGCTGTGCACAGAAGAAAAAAGAAACAAAGAAAGACCATGTACTTCACAAGATCACAAAAAAACACAGAAGCGGAACACACAGCACACCCACAAAAATGAAAGCACACACATATAAGAACACAAAAGCTAAATCAAAAGAAAACAGCCTTATAAGGGCACTATGACAGGGACAAACACTCACACTTCAATAATGTCAGACGTGACTTGACAAAATGCACCACTAAAAAAGACATAGAATGGCAACTGGATAAAAAAAGAAAACATAATCCAATAATTTTCTGCCTCCAGAAAATTCATCTCATCACAAATGATGGGTACAGACTCAAAGTTAGAGGTTGTAAAACAAATTTTCAGACAAATGGATTACAAAAGAAGACAGGAGTTACAATCTTAATATCAGACAAAATGACCTTTAAGCTATCAAAATTTTAAAAAGATATGGAAGGACACTACAAAATCATAAAAGATTTGATCCATCAGCAAGAAATATCCATCCCAAACATATATACACTCAATACAGGAGCACTAGCTTTTATAAAGTTAAACTAAAAAAAAGATATTGACTCTTAACACTATAATAGCTGGGGACCTGAATACCCAACTAACAACACTGGATAGATCATCAAGGAACAAAATCAACAAGGAGATCTGGAATCTTAATTTGACGCTTAACCAAATGAACTTAATAGATACCTCCAGTGAATAAACACAGAGTGTATATTCTATTCATTATCACATGAAATGTACTCCAAGATTGACCACATCCTTGGCCATAAATCAAGCATAAACAAATTTCATAAGATCAAGAGACTGCCATGTACCATCTCAGACCACAGTTGAATAAAAATAAGTATCACCACCAACAAAATTCCCCCAAACCCACAAAGACATGGACACTAAACAGCATGATGCTGGATGACTCCTGGGTCAACATAAAAATGAAAGCAGAGATTAAAAGATTACTGGAAACAAATGAAAATGAAGAAACATCTTACCAAAACCTCTGGGATGCCATGAAATCAGTTCTAAGAGAGGAATTTATATCTCTACAAGCACACATCAAGAAAATGGAAAGATCACAAGTTAAAAGCCTAAAACATCACCTATGGGAGCTAGAAAAACAAGAAAACCAAAACCCCAACTTCAGTAGAAGAATCCAGATTACCAAAATAAAAGCCCTAATATAGAATGTAGAAGACAAAAATATTATGGAAAAAAAAAAGAGACCAAAAGCTTGTTCTTTGAAAGAATAAACAAGATTGATGGACCCCCTAGCTAGAATGATGAAGAAAAAGAGAGGAAAAAGTCCACATAAACACAATCAGAAACACAAAAGATCAAGTCACAACTGACCTTGAAGAAATACAAAAGATTATCAGAGATTACTATGTACACCTCTATGAAAACTAACTCAAAAACCTAAATGAAATGGAGGACTTTCTGACATCACACAACATCCCAAGGTTAAAACAAGAAGACATTAAGAGTTTAAATTAACCAATCACAACCCAGGAAATTTACTCTGTCATAAGGAAACTATCCACAAAAAAAAGTCCTAGACCAGATGGCTTTCCAGTGGAATTCTACAAAACATAGAAGGAGGAATGCCAATGCTATTGAAAGTATTCCAGGCAATCAAGAAAGACGGAATTCTCTCCAAATCATGTTATGAAGGTAACATCACATTGATACCCAAACTAGGTAAACACCTAACAAAGAAAGAGAACTACAGGCCAATAAACCTGATGAACACATGTAAAAATTCTCAACAGGATTCTAGCAGATTGGATCCAACAACATATCTCAAAAAATATCCACCATGACTAAGTAGGCTTCATGCATGAGATGCAGGGTTGGTTCACCATCCAAAAGACAATAAACATAATTAAATACAACAACAGATGTAAAAATAAGAACCACATGATTGTATAATTAGATGCAGGAAAAGCTTTCTATAAAATCCAGCATCCTTTCTTGATAAAAACCCTTGAAGTCCTAGGAACAGAAAGAACACACATCAAAATAAGACCCCTCTATGATAAATCCACAGCAAACATACAGAAATTGAAACCATTTCCCCTGAAAACTAGAACAATACAATGCTGCCCACTCTCACCCCTCCTGTTCAACATAGTGTTGGAAGTCATACTAGAGCAATCAAACAAGAGAAGGAAATCAAAGGTATCCAAATAGGACAAGAAGTTAAGTTATTCCTCTTTGCAGATGATATGATCCTATACCTTGAAAACCCAGAGAATCTGTCAAAAACCTCCTGGCACTTAAAAAGGACTTTGGCAAAGTCTCAGGATACAAAATAAATGTGTAAATGGCAGTCTAATTCTTATACACCAACAAAAAACAGAGAACCAATTAAAAATCACATTCCAATTCAAAATAGTTACACACACACACACATACACACACACACACACACGCACACAAACTGAAATACCTTGGCTTCTTCCTAACCAGAGAACTGAAAGATATTTACAATAAAAACTATAAAACAGTGCTCAAAGGAATCAAAGAAGACACAAACAAAGGGAAAAATATTACACGCTCATGGATTGGAAGAATCAATATTGTTAAGACATTCATCTACCAAAGGCAATCTACAGATTTAATGCAATACTCATTAAATTGCTAACATCATTCTTCTCAGACCCGGAAATGACAATACTGAAATTCATATGGAAACATAAAAGACCACAAATAGCCAAATCAATCCTTAGCAAAAGAAACAAAGCAGAAAGTATCACACTTCCAGACTTAAAACTCTAATATAAAGCTACAATAATCAAAACAGCCTGGTATTGGTACAAGAACAGGCATATAATCCAATGGAACAGCATACAGATTCTGGAAGCAAAATCTCAATTTCTCAACCAAATCATCTTCAACAAAGCCTCCACCAACAACCACTGGGGAGAAGAAAACCTACTCAGTAAATGGGCTTGGGAAAACTGGCTGGCCACATGCAGAAGATTTAAAAAACTCCCCAACCCATTACCATACATAAAAATCAACTCCAAATGGATCAAAGACCTCAGTGTCAAACTTCAAACTATAAGAATCTTAGAAAATGCAGTAGTCACCCTTACAAAAATTGAAATAGGCAACCAATTCCTCATCAAAACCCCTAATGCCCATGCCATAAGAGATAAGATAGACAAGTGGGACTTCATCAAACTATAAATCTTCTGCAAAGCAAAAGACACCATCAAGACATTGGAGCAACAGCCCACAGAATGGGAAAAAACAATTACCAATTGTATAGCTGGCAAAGGCCTAACATCCAGGATCTACAAGGAACTCAAATGTGCCAAAAGGAAAAAAACCAAACCACCCTATTAAAAAATGGTCAAAATATATGAAAAGAAGAAGAAGACATGTCTCCTTCTAAGAAGAAGACATACAAACAGCCAACAGGTACATGAAATAATGCTCAGCCTCACTAATAATCTAAGAAATGCAAATTAAACCACACTGAGATACCACCTAACCCCAGTCAGGAAGGCCATCATCAATAACTTAAAAAACAACAGATGCTGGAGAGGATGCAGGGAATAGGGAACACTTCTACACTGTTGGTGAAAGTGCAAACTAGTACAACCTCTGCGGAAAACAATGTGGCAACTTCTAAAATATCTAAAAATTGACCTTCCATATGACTCAGCAATCCCTCTTCTGGGAACATAACCAGAGGAACCCAAATCACTCTATAAAAAAGATACCTGCACACACATATTTACAGCAGCATTATTCACAATAGCAAAAGCATGGACCCAACCATGCTGCCCATCGAAAGTGGACTGGATAAAGAAAATGTGGTAAGTATACACAATGGAATGTTACATAGCCATAAAGAAAAAACAAAATTATGGGCTTTGGAGCAACATGGATGGATTTAGAGTCTATAATGCTTGGTGATCTATCACAGAATCAAAGATCTGAGTATGCCATATACTCACTTATAAGTGGAAGCTGAGTCTTAATTATAATATTATAAGAAAGGTATTGGCAGTAGTGGGACACTGCCAAGGGGGGCACATGAAATCAATAAGGGCATACAATCTCAAACCAGGCAGCATGGGTACCAAAGGGGGCCCACAAGTTACCTGTATGATGACCACATATGCACCTAATGTGAATTGAGCCCCACATCTCTAAAATAAATTTTAAAAATAAAATTTAAAAACCAAAACAGAAAAATGCAGTGAAGAAGATAGTGGCTGAGCCAGTTAGACTATGAAAGTCTCAGTGTGAGTGACTGAGTGTATGGAAAATTTTGTGTACGAGTTGATGAGTGAGTGGGCATTTGAGTGGATGACTGAGTGAGGGCTTGGGAGTAAGCCGCCAGGGCTCTCCTGGTGCAGCAGCTAGTGCTGCAGCTGCTCAGCTTGGACTCTAGCGAATCCTGGGACATAGATGCCGAGCATCATTTAAAAAAAAAATAAACAAAACCCCTTCTGGGAAGAATATGCTGGGAAAGAGTAAGCTGGGGCTCATGAGCAAATGACCAGGGCCTTTCTCGTGAAGCAGCTGGTGCTGCAGCTGCTAGGCTTGCTCCCTAGCACCTCCCGGGTTTCAGACTCCGAGTACCATTTTTTTAAACTGACAAATGTTTTTCTGCAAAGAAGCAGTGAGGAGACTACCAGCTCCAAGCTCTGCCTCACCACTGAAGTGGGAGGGACTTCTTGCTCCAGGCTTTGCCTCACCACTTCAGCACTTGGCCAGATACTGGTAACAAGGGCTGCAGAGGGAGCCCAAAGGCAGAGTCCTACGAAGAAGACAAAAGAGGCACCCCACCACCATCCTGAAAACAGGACCAAAAAGTGTTTTAACTTGCTTACCACAGAACAATAGATTCGATCTCTGTGACTGGTGAATCAACTACTCAGGAGTTGATAGTGACCAAGAGGGAATATCCTGAAAGCACAAACTTCAGAGGGACAGGACAAGTGCTGAATCTCAGGTGCCCCACCCCCTATGCTTATTCAGTTGCAGGACAAAGAGTGTGGCCAGAAAAGGACAAAGAAGACCTCCAAAGAGATCAGTGGTGAGTCCAGGACTGACCAAACCCCCTTCCTCCCCAGCAATCCTCTAAATGTCAGACCCACACAGCTGGGGCACAACTGAGAGGGATGAACCCAGGCGCAACCTGGATGTCTGTCTCAATAGAACTCCATTCCAGGATAGACCTGGCTGGAACACCCCCATGAGTACATATCTGGGGAAGAAAAAATCCTGCACCTCCCCACTGTACAAGAGTGGAGGACTGCAGCCCCACCCACCACTACTGACTGTCCCCCTTCCCTGATTTGGACATTGGGGAGAGAGTGAAAGAGGCAGAAGCTCTGCAGGAGATAACAGAGAAATAGACATGAGGAAAAATTACAGAACCTGTCACAAGCAGGTAAGGTATTTTTTTTTCCAGTTTTTAAATTTTTTAAAATTTTTTGCCTGTTTGTTAGCTTTTCTATTTTTTAAATATTTTTCCTTTTTACATGAATGTGTATGTGAGGGTTGGATCTGCATTCCCCTTTTTTCTTTTCTTTTTCTTTATTTTTTTGTTTTCTATTTACATGTATGTGAATGATTGAGTGTTGACCTTTCAGTTTGTTTTGTTTTGTTTTTTGTTGTTGGTATGTTTTTGCTCTTTTGTTCTTCACTTTTTAAATATAGTTTAAGGTTTGAGTGAATATATGTAGGAAGGTTCAATCAGAATTCCTATTTTTTTCTTTTGTTTTTGTTTTCTGGTCTTTCTCTTTTTCTTCTCCATTCATTTTGTGCTAGGCATGTGTGTGTGTGTGTGTGTATGTTTAGTTTTTCTGTTTTTTTGTTAATGTTTTTTGTTTTGTTTCACTTTGTTGTTATTCCAGTTTGTTTTGTTGTGTGTGTGAGTTCATTTGCTTTTTGCTTTGATTTCTGCTTTCATTGTTCTGGTTTTTTTCTTTTGTATTTTTTTCTAATTTATGTCCATCTTATTTCATTCTATTTTTCTCTGTTCTCCTCATTGCTGCTACTATAGTGGACTCAGGGAGTACACACACTTGGACTCAGGGGTAAACACACTTACCCACTGCATCATCATATAGAATTGTGGTGGGGGTGGGTCTCAGGGAATACAAACCACAATAATTGAGCATTGTGATTTCCAAGTAGTTTTGGAATCCTAACTTTCCATCATCTATCTTATTCAACTTTCAAAACTACAAGAGACAGCAAAGTTTCCCACCCACCGCCCTGTTTAAAAATAGAACAAATTCAGAGCATGAATCACGGAAGAATAGACAGCTGAGCAACATCAGAAGTGAAAGCCTCTCTCAATGCCACTGAATAATGAAACTAAAGAGAAAAGCAAGAGGTCTGTCGCACATGAGAAAAAACATCAGAAGACCACAGGCAATCTTAAGTGTAAAAAAGAGAAAATGCCTGAAAAATCAGACCTCAAACAATGGAAGCCACCAATGATTGGCCCTAGAATATGACAGGGATTAGGGAATGGATGGAAAGAGTGAATAAGACTCAAGGAAAACAAGATGCAACACTGAAAGAACTTGTAACAGAGATTTTGAAATAAAAAATTTCATCCAGGAAATAAATAACAAGATAACAAGTATGGAAAGAAGAATTAATCTAGCAGAAGAAAGAATCTCAGAACTTGAAGACCAGAACATGGAATTAACCTGATCTGTAAAAAACACAGGAAGAAAACTCATAAAGAAAGAACAAAGTCTGTAAGACATATGTGATTATATCAAGAGGCCAAACCTATGCCTGACTGGTATCCCAGAAGAAGAAAGGGAAATGGAGAATACCTTTGAGTAAGTATTCCAGGAGGTTATCCAAGAAAACTTTCCTCATCTCACCAGAGGTGTGAACAGCCAAACACAAAAGATACAGAGAATACCCACAAGACATGAAATGAGAAGACAACCACTAGAAACATAGTAATTTGCCTACACAAAGTAGGCACAAAAGAAAAACTCCCGGGAGACGGGGCAAGATGGTGACGGCATAGGTGAACTGGTGAGATTCTCTGAACCCCTGTGTCTCTCTCTCACCTGATAGTTGGGACCAAGACTGCAAACTGCTGAATAGACAGACTGTAAAGCAGAGGGAAAAGTGAACAAATCCAGAAGACCCTCATAAGGAAGAACAGGTCATTGCAGAAGAGAAATAAAAGCAACCCCACCTTCCCTCAAAAACAGAATTGAAGAGGGGGAGGGAAAGGGGTAAAGGGAGAAAAATCTACAGAAATGAAGAAAAACCAAAAGAAGAGTATGGGTCTCTCCCAGACGCCTGGGAGAGCAGACACTGAGAAAATTGACTTTGGAATACAAACAATGAAAAGTCCCCAGAATGAAGGGTCTCAAAATGCAAATGTAGATATCAAAACAATAATGGAGAGATTAAAAAGAATTGAGGAGACACAAGAAGAAACTAGGAAGGAGG
>NW_007231993.1:0-16125 GCF_000164805.1 Carlito syrichta
CTTAACTGTACCCCACAAAACCATAATAAAAACTACTGATTAATGAAAAAAAAAAAGAAAATGTTCTATACCTGTGTTGTCAAATATAGCAAATGCTAGTCACAAGTGACTACTGAACACTTGGAATGTGGCTACTGACACTGAGAAAATAGATTTAAATTTTTTGTGTGTGTTTATTGTGCCACTGCTAATTTGTTAGTATTTTTGGTTTTATGTATTATTATTTTTATTTTATTTTATTTATTTTTATTTTTTTGAGTTGGAGTCTCACTATGTCACCCAGACTGGAGTGCAGTGGCCGCTTCCGGCCACCTCAACCTTGACTGCTGGGCTCCGGAGATCCTTCCACCTCAGCCATCCAAGTATCCAGAACCACAGGTGCGCACTACCATGCCTGTATACTTTTTGATATACTGTAGAGATGAGGTCTCACCAATTGCCCAGGTGGGTCTCAAACCCACGGGCTCAGGCAATCCACTCACCTCGTCCTCCCAAAGCACTGGGATTACAGGCTGAGCCACCTAGCCTGGCCATATTATTATTTTTAATTGACACATAAAAATTTTTCATATTTATGGGATACTGAGTGACATTTCAATGCATTTATATACTATATAATGATTCGATCAGTGTAATGAGCATTTCCATCACCTTAGACATTTATCATTTCCTTGTGCTAGGAATGGTAAAAATCTGCTCTTCTAGCTATTTGAAAATATACAGTAGTTTGTTGTTCATTATAGCTTGGTGTAGTGGCTCAAGTTTGTGATCCTAGCACTTTGGGAGACGGAGGCAGGAAGATCACTTGAGTCCAGGAGTTTGCGACCATAGCGAGATGTCGTCTCTACAAAAAATAAAGAAAAACAGATTAGCTAGGTGTGTTGGTGTGTGACTGTAGTCCCAGCTTCTTGGGAGGCTAAGGTAGGAGGATAACTTGAATCCAGGTGTTTGAGGCTGCAGTGAACTATGATTGTACCACTGCACTCCAACCTTGGCAACAGAGTGAAATCCTGTCTCTTAAAAAACAAAAAAATTGCCGGGCTCGGTGGCTCAGCCTGTAATCCCGCGCCTTTGGGAGGCTCAAGTGAGTGTATTGCCTGAGCCCGCGGGTTCGAGACCCGCCTGGGCAGCGAGACTTCATCTCTACAATAAATCAAAAAATCAGCTGGGCGTGGTAGTGCATGCCTGTAATTCCGGCTACTTGTAAGGCTGAGGCAGAAGGATCGCCGGAGCCAGCAGGTCGAGGCTGTGGTGGCCAGAGGCGGCCACTGCACTCCAGTCTGGGCGACAGAGTGAGACTCCAACTCAAAAACAAACAAACAAACAAACCCACCCCCCCAAAAATTATATCCACTTTACAATGGTATGGAACACTAGACATGTTCCTCCTCTCTAGCTATCATTTGTTAACCAACCTTTGGCTAGTCACCTGCCCCATCACCACGCCCAGTTTTTAGTTACCACTGTACTACTCTCTATTTGTGTGAGATCTTTTTTTTTTTTAGTTGGAGTATTACTCTGACGCCCAAGCTTGAGTGCAGTGGCACACTCATGGCCACTGCAGCCTTGACCTTCTGGGCTTAGGCAATCCTTCTGCCTCATCCTTCCAAGTAGTTGGAACTACAGGCGCATATTACCATGCCTGGCTTATTTTTTGATTTATTGTAGAGACGAAGTCTCACCAAATTGCTGGTCTCGAACCCCTGGGCTCAGGCAATCTTCTGGCCTCAGCCTCCTAAAGTGCTGGCATTACAGGTTGAACCACTGCTCTCGGCTGAGGTTAACTTTTAAAACTTTCATTTATGAGTGAGAACATATAATATTTGTCTTTCTATGTCTGGCTTATTTCACTTAACATGGTGGCCTCTAGTTCCATTCATATTGCTGTGAATGACAGGATTTCAACAATTTTGCAGTTGAATAGCATTTCATTGTGTTTATAAACTATGTTTTCTTTTTTACTTTGATTTTAGAATAAAAACACGATCAGGTTTGTTATATAGGTACATTGTGTGATGGTGAGGTTTGGACTTCTATAGAGTCTGCCCCTCCCAGGGGTTAGCATGGTGCTCAGTGAGTGTTTTTTCAAGCCTTGTCTCCAATTTCTTTCTTTCTCCTTGAGTAGTTCTCAATGTTTGCTGTTCTCATCCTTGTACCAATTCTGACTGGTGTGAGATGGTATCTCATGGTGGTTTTTTCATTTCTCTGATGATCAGTAAAATTTGGTGTTTTTCATGTGTTTGTAGGCTGCTTGTATGTATGTCTTTCCTTGGGAAATGTCTGTTCATGCCCTTTGCCCACTTTTTAATAGGATTATTTTTTTTCCTGTCAATTCATTTGAGTTTCTTATGGATTCTGGATATTAGGACATAATTTGTGAATATTTTCTCACATTCTATGTGTTGTCTCTTCACTATATTGGTGGTTATCTTCGGGTGAAGAAGCTTTTAACTTCATAAGGTCACACTTGTCAGTTTTAGTTTTCACTTCCTTTACTTTAGAGGATCTAATTTTAAATAATTTAAATTTAAGTAGCCATATATAGCTAATAATGGATATTGGATTGGACAGCACAGGAATAAAATGTTTGATTTTATGGGACTCATTAATTTTACTACACTATGAAAAACTACTGGATATATTCTTCCGGGGAACTGATATCACCTTAATCAATTTTGAATGAGCCCATTAGCCAACACAAGCTCTTACTGAGGAAACATTTCATATATAAAGTATCATCATAAGCACAGAATGTACTTAGAATGTAGCAGCAATCTAATGTAATATTAATGAAAGGCTATCATCCATAGTATTTCATACAATTAAAAGCATTTTGTGTATATTTATTCTCTTCCTTTATGTACATACAATCTAAACTGAGTAAGCACAATCTAAGTCACTTCGGAAATAAGGAACTTTACATCTAATGAGGCAAGATACATATACAAAGTCTTGGGGTATATAAGTGACAAAGACTTCATACAAACTATTTTCACAGTTAAACATAAAACTATACTTTATTTCGCTGTTTATATATATAGATACACAATGGAATATTATTTGGTCATAAAAAGAAAGAAATCCTGTTCCAGCAACATGGATAAGCATGGAGAACATTATGTTAAGTGAAATAAGTCAGGCACAGAAAGACAAATATTGCATGATCTCACTTATATGTGGGAGACAAAAATTTGATCTCATGCAGTAACGGGAAATTGGTAGTTATCAGAGGCTGAGAAGGGTTGGTGGGGAGAGGAGGATGACGAGAGGTTTGTTAGTGGGTACAGAAATGAAAGTTAGAAGGAATAAGTTCTAGTGTTTGATAGCACAACAGGGTGACTATCGTTAGCAGTCATTTATTGTATACTTCAAAATAGCTAGAAGGTAAAATCTAGAATGATACCAACACAAAGAAATTATAAATGGTCGTGATGAAGGATATCCCAAATACTATGGTTTGGCCATTAGACATGTATACATGTATCAAATTTGTCATACATACCCCCATAAATATGTGTAATTATTATGTTTCACTTTTTAAAATGATTAAACTTAAATGCCTTAAGGAAATAACTTTATGCCTACACATTTGAGAGTTATGTAAATTGACGGTTTTTCTAATGTTTCGCCATAAATGAATGAGGAAAACTGATATCCATGGTTTTGCAATTTCAGAAAATAGATCACAACTGGTTAGTAACACTGTGGCAGAAATATTATTCACCTATATTTTATATTCTGCCTATATTTTCCATCTCCCATATTGTATTTGTATTGGGACCCTTTAATGGATTATGTTAGAAGTGACACTTCTTCTCATGTTTAATTACCAGAGGTCCAACTTTAAAATTTTTATTTTCCCAGCCTGGAAAACATTAATTTTTTTGCAGTTATGGCATTCTAATTGATAGAGTCCAATCACCATGAGTCTGAAGTGACCTGCCAAACTCAGACAGATCACAGGCAATGAACATGTAAAGTATGCCATAAATGAAATTCTGATGTTTGGAGCCACTGATACTTCAAGATTAAGCTTTTTTTCCCCTAGCAGATCATAACTTGACCTGTGGTGACTTCCAATCATAACACAAAAGGAAGGTCAACCACATTTTTAATGTTATAGACACTAGTTGTTAGCTCCATGACTCTAAACTGCACAGTTGAAGCCTAATGTGTCTACTTCTGTATCCATGTCCACAGTATGAGCTTCTTGCTGTCAACTGTAGATTCAACTTCCAAAGCAAAGCCTCACATTTGTTTACTGGTATCTGTGGGATAATGTGATGGTGATGTTTCCTTATGCTCAAGTTCTTGGTATATTGAAGTTTGAGGCAGCAAGTCTTGATAAACACCTTCAGATGCTGATTTCCAGCAAAACAATGTGGAAATCTGTAAATAAACCAAAATGCCACTGTGAGTAATAAAATCCAAGTTTTTAGTAATTTGAAATAAATGTTCCTTTACTCCTCAGGAAAACTGTTTGAACTTTGAGCCCAGGGAAGCCTAAGGAATTCACTCCAAACAGGGTAGCAGTTGAGGTCAATCTCAGTCATGATTAAAACCATTCAGTGACTCATTTTTTTTCTCATATATTTAACCCAGTGAGTACTATTGGTCTATCAACCATACTAGTGTTTATAGAGTTTGGACTTCTGATCTACAGAACTGTGAGATAATAAGCAGATGGTATATATTACCTCAAATCAGTAAGCTTGTAGTATTTCATTATGCAATAATAGGAAACTATTGTATATTTTGGCACTGGTTACGGAGTGTTGTCATACAAAATGTCTAAAATATGTGAGTAGCTTTGAAACTGGGCAGTTGGATGAAAGAAATGTGAAAACTTTGAGGAGCAGGACAGAGAAACTTTAAGTTGCCTCAATTGGTCTGCTGGTAGAAGTAAAGACATTGAGAATGCTGTCAGTGTGGCACAAACAAACAAACAAAAAAGGAACATATTATTGGAAGTTGCAAAAATGATCTCATTATATGCGACAAAAGTTTATTAGATTTTTTTTGCAGTTATGTTAAAAGCAGAAATTGTAAACGGTGAGCTTAGATATTCAGCTGAGGAAATTTACAAAATATCAAAGGTGCAATTTGGTGTTTTGCTTCTTATAACAAAATGTGGGCATGAAAAAACTATATCAATGGAAGACACTTTTCACCATGCCCATAGGTTCAAGCCTGCCCATGATCTTTCTTTCCTGATTGCTGTCTTAGTAAATCAAGACTTGCTTAGCATGTCCTCATAACCATGCAATTCAATTACTTGCAGTAAATTGTATCTACTTAAAAGTAGGAGCATTCTGACTCGCTAAATCTGTCCATTCTATGAATGAACCCACCTGATACAGAACTGTATAAATAACTGTAAGCACCAAAAGTTCCATGTGAATAGATTGGAAAAACTGTAATGCTAGATCGTTATAACCTAGCTCTGTAACATGTAGTAGTAACACACAAAATTAAAAGTATTTTTGCGTTTCTAGTTTCATATATTTTCAACAGTATATATCAGAAATAATATATTTCTCCAAGTTTTAAAATAACTAATATCTTGATTTTTTATTGTTGAACCATACATATTTTGTATAGTTATTGTTATAGTAAATGAACAGATTAATGGAGGGATGGTTGGATGAATGAATACAAGTTTGAGTTCATGGGCATACCCATGGGTGAGAGTTTCTGAATGGACTGAAGAACTATGTACTGTGCATGACACGTGTGCTCAGCACAAAACTAGCAGCCCCAAGTTATCTATAGAACTACACAGTTTTTGCCATTGTTCATTTTACCAAAGGCGAAAATGAATTATTGACAACACTAGTTAATGAAATAATTGATTTTTGTCCTCATTCTTTCAAGAATTGTACTCACCCAGCTGCCAATATTCTTGTTATCCACATTATAAACTAGCATAGAGAGAGGAAGTGAAATTAAAAGTTGCAGACAGGTCAGTAGTAACAGGATAGTCACAAGTCCCTGTGAAAAGAAACAGATTCAGTTGGTATGATTTTATTTCAGAACTCCAAATGGGACCTTCAAAAGAAAACACTTATTGTGTTATCAAAAATGGTTGTAAGAGGTTGGATCCAAACCCAGAAATATGTCCTGCTATAGGATAGCAAGAGTTAGATATGAATCCAATATTTTTTAACAAATCAGTACAATATGGAAAGAAAACCATGATGATTTTTTCAAAATTCATGATGATTATTCCACTTCTGACTCTTATGGATGAGCTATGATAGTGAGTTACTATGAATATTATTGTTGAATTTATTATTGCCTCATTACAGATGTCAGAAATGTTGCCAATGCTTGCAAAGTTGACTTTTCTCAATACACAAGGCAGAAATGGCAGGGATTGCGATCTTCCTAGTGAAATATTAAAATCTGCCAGTTTTCCATTTGGCTTCTGCAATTAAAACCAGAAGGTCTCCTAAACTTCAAATATGGTTTAAAGTAAAAGCCAAATAACTGTTGTTAATTTTTGTCATTGTCCTTATAAATGAAAGTTGTCTTTCAACATCCCAGTGTTCCAGGATTCTTCTACAAGTGAACCTCCTCTTCCCTTACTTTAGGTCATTATTCCTCACATTTTTCATAAGAATTATTACCAAAAAAGTGTCTAGTTTCAGGTACTGACAAGTCAGAATCAACATTAATTCTCCAGGTAGCTTTGAGTAATATTATATTAAATCATAGCCGTAATGAATATTTATAAATGTTTAAAAAATCATCTTTGACCCAGATGTTAATATCATCAATCTATTTCTTCAATTGTTTTTCTGGGAAATAAAATTTGGACCACAGGATGTTGGGATTTTTGCCACTATAAAACAAAAAAAAATTTTTTTTCCTTCCTAAAGCGACGCTAATCTTTAGAGAGGCATTGGGAAGGAATCCAGAAGCAAGAATTTTTGTCATGTTTCTGAAATACACCAATGATCATGTTCCATCAAACAAGCATTCAGTCTTCCCAGAATGCAGGAGGAAAGTACTTACAGTTGCAACTGATTTGATGCCAAAACATGTAACATTTTCCTTGCAATCATTGTGGAAGATTTTAATTAAACTGTATGTCAAAATGCAGATCCCACCAATTGAGACCAACGTGCTGAGACTGTTAGCTTCCAGATTCCTTCTAAGCTAAAAAATAAAGGAGATAAGTTGTTTAGAAGTTAAAGACCGTGGGGTTTTGTATCCTACGCCAGGAGTGGAATTCTGATTCCATGGGATATATACTAGGCATTTATTATCCCAATATTGTCAGTTCAGTTCAATGACAAACCCCAGTTGGGTGAGTGAATTGGTATTTTGTGAACACATACCATGGATAGGATAAACAATTCTGGACACTTTATTTCTCTATCTTTCTACTCCTCCTCCTCCCACCAAAAATTGAAAGACAGACTTTTTCATGTCCTACCTACTACCAATGGGGGCATTAATAACTTCATAAACCTTTACTCAACCTTCTTATGGTGATAAGATCTGGCAGTCAGGGCATCTAAAATCCTGGGAGACTGATTTTATCTGTGTCTAGTCACATGGTTCATTGGGCCACAGGGACAGTAATATGATGAAATGTACTAAAAAATAATGGAACTCCTGGGTGACAGGGTTTTTTGTGGGAAAGTAAGTGTTACTAAATTCTCATTTTCTCCCTGAGTGATAAATGAGAAAATTGTTTACTTACCAGTGATTTTGTTGGCTTCTTGGAAGACACAATAGTCAAAGATCCAGAAATGATAAACTGTTGATAAGATTTTTTTTAAGAAGTGTCGCATCTTTCATTTAACCCTTTCCACCTCATCAGCCAGAGGCTTATCTTTCTCCATATCTAGAACTCCCCTCATGAACCACTCCTTCAAAACTTGGAGGAAAGCAAATCACTAACGTGTATGTACCACACAACTGAAGTGCAATGGCTATACTTTTATTCTTATAAAGAGCAAAATTCCTCTAGCAATAAAAGTCCTTTATCTTCACCAATCCACTTTTTATTACATTTCGATGTTATTTCTGCCAGGGATAAAACCACAGGAGAGCAAGATGGTAGTGAATAGTTTTATGCTACATACCAATGAATAGAATCTAAGGACACTGTTATATTAGAATATATATTGAAACTATTATTGGAGATTAAGTCCTAGTAAAGGTTCTTTGTAAGGACTCTAGCATTGGCAAGACACCAAATATATAATTTGTGGGTTGAGTTGATGAATGAATGAATAAATGATTAAATAAGTATTAAGTTGAGATATACTTGAAATATACTCACAAACAATGATGCCCATAAAGAGAAGCCTGTGTAAAATAAGAAGAAAATATCTCTGTATTCTTCAGAGTTAAGGGCAAAGAATCCAATTATTCCATAAAAGATGCATTTTACACCAATCATAATCTGAGCTGCCTAGGTAAGAAACAAAACAAACAAAATTACCAACTGTCCAAATTAACACAACAAAAAGACAACACAAAGTTTAAAGACAATTGTGAATATTATTCAGGAGACAGAATCACATTACCCCAAACATCATGGACACCCACAGGCTTGATCCCTTTGAATATCATTAAAAGATCTGCTTTAAAAGAGTCAGTTCCTGAAGAATCTGCTCATTTTTCAGAAACCCAGACTATGTTTTGGCCTTGCTCCAATAACATATATTCACTATGAGGCTCACCCAGGAACTCAAGACCTCTACAGTGCACCCGTCCACCCCATACAAATGTGAGGCCTCTTTCTTTTACCACCCAGAACAGCTGACACAGGTAGTATGTGACACCTCTGGGCCAACCACCTCTTAGCTAGCACAAACTTCCATACTCAAATATTCTGTTCTTCCTCATTCAAAATTCTGTACTAGTGAGGCTTAATACATACCCCCAGAGCTTTTAAATTTCCCTTCAGTAACTTCTGCAGCCAGTCTTGTAGATGCCCCGTGGTGTCAGATGTTTCAGTCCTTTCTAATGGGGTACTTTGATTTGGGTTTGTCTTCTCACTAGAGTCCAGGGTTTCACTCATTCTGTAACAGATTGACATCTGTTAATTGCATTACATGCGTACCCTCCATGTGCAAAGAACTGTTCTCATATGGTAATGAAAGTAGACAATAGGCCCCCTTTATCTGAGGTTTTTATGTTATATGAAGATAAGTCACTGGCCGAGAAAAGCTCAAATATTGGTGCTGCCAACTCTGTATTATTGTGCAATAAGCAGCAGTATACATCATGGTGAGAGATGATGGAAGCCGGAAAATGTCAGGTCTTAGGTATCTGAAAGGTGTTTTAAGGCTAAGGCAGAATGTAAAACTCAAGTTTTTTGTTTTATGTTTTCATGTGTTACATGTGGTCACAGAACTGTAAAGAAAGGACCCACAATTAGATGACAATATATCTCTTTATGGCCTTATCAAAGGTACAGTAAAAATAACTTGAGATCTAAAGTCAGGTAGATCTGAGTGGAACACACTGCCCTCTCTTTTAACTAAAGATATCACATAATGTATTATCCAGTCCAGGATAGTTTTGAGGATAAAAGCAAACGAGAGTGGTATCCGTAATTGTGCTTGGAAAATACGAGCAATCTGGGAACACACCATACAAAAGCCACTCTAATGACTATGTGACAATGAACCCGTAATTAGGCATTTGAAGCCTCAAGTTTGTCAACTCTAAAATAAAGTCAAACTTATGTCATATAGGTGTGACAGTTAGACATAATACATTCAATTTTACTAGTATAAAGGATAAAATAGATATTACATAAATTCTAGTAAAATTTTCTCTTTAAGAAGTTAGGGTACACTTTGGTACTCCGTACGCAAAAACAACAATGGATTTCTACGGTAGAACAAACCTTAAAATGGCCCTCCTTATAAACTAACTCATTTTAAATTTTTATTCGGGTATTAACTTTTTACTAATTTACATTTTTACTATATCAACTTTATGAATAACATTAAATTTAGTTTAGAAAGTAGAGAGAAAGCTTATTCCCGATTACATAAGTTCTTCATAACTAATGTTGTATTTATTAATTCTAACACAATCCCTATTACACTTTTTAAATTTAGTTTTAATTATACTTTATGTTTGTGCATGTTTTCTCATTACATTATGCTGGTATATTGAATTAGACACTTCAGACAGCTGCTTATATGTAGAATTTCTGCATCAAGTGGAAACATAACTTTTGGGTTCTTGAGCTCATGCCAAATTTAAAAAAAAAAAAGAAGAGATAACAGTTTACACTGGTCCCAGCCAAGTTTGGTTATGTAAATTTCTGCAGCCCCCATTAAATGGTTAAGAGACCATGGCAATAGAACACTATAACACACTTTAAACCAACCAAAATTATGAAATTTTAAAATTTCCAATAATTACTTTTCATTTAAGAGTTGAAACAAGGAATTTAGTTTTATGTGATCCCATAAGTAAGCTTTTATTTCTGTTTCTTTTGTGGATGCTTCTCATCTGTTAATATTTTATGAATAGGAAAGGACCTTGATAAATTGTTATATCTTTTCAAATGTGACCCTACACACAAAGCTGATAAATAACTTGCCAAAGTTCACAGACATATTTATAGATAAAGAACTAAAGTCAAAGATCTGATAAGTAAAAAATTATATCCCTTATTTAGTCCCCTCAAACCTACAGATGACAGTTTTGGATGTTTGAAAGAGGCACTGAACTCAGGATAACTCTTGTTGGAAGAAAATGAATTGTTGACTCCCAGAAGTACTCACTATCACTTTTCACTGTAAATCTCATTAATTTGTTCACTAATTCAATTATCCATTCACCCAACAAATATGTATTAGTGTTTAAAATCATGAATGAGACATTCCCTGGACACTTTTATTTACTGACATCTTTAATAATTTTTACTACAGACATATGTAATTTTATATTAAAATAGCCTATCAAATATTAAACTTGTAGTTCATCCTATGACTGTTCCTTTAAGCTGTAGTCTAACCATCAACTAAATATTTTGAGTAAAATTTTTACATCTACACTTCTCATCTTCCCAACATATCACGCTCTTCCACCTCCGTTGAGTATTTAGAGAAAGACATTGCAATATTTCTTAGTTGCTCAACTCAAAACGCAATAATTAACCTTGTATAATATGTTGCCCTCATCTTAAATAGTAACTACAGAGTTCTATATCCCTTTACATGTTAATTTGCCCTCAAATTAACTCAATCCTCATCAGCTCATCTCTATCAGATTAATTATAAAATCTTCACGATTTTCACTAAGAATACTGCTGAAAACTCAGTTGACTTGCCATCTCCAGTCTTGACGTTCTGAATTCAACTTGCAGATCATAACCAAAAAAGATTCTGTCCACAATTCTGATCATATCATTCCCCTGTACCTCAACAGAGTCTGCTAGAGAATAAGACCTATGGCACATTTCCTCATTAATTCTAAGTTTTACTGTAAATTCACTGATGGGTTCATTGTACTTGCATAATCAGCAGAGCAAAAAGGGAGAATGAAAGCAAAACCAAACTGTTCTAAGTCTCGAAAATTTCCATATTATGTTTAAAAATTCCAGAAATATTTTATATTGAATAGTTACAAATGGAAAGAAAGGACGAACGGTCTCTATTTGAAGCCCATATTCTGTCCAGTCTCATCAGGATTCTGCATCTTTGCCCTTCAGAGGATAGACAAAAATACTTTCTGTTGCCCTGGATAAAAAAGAAAAAAGTTTTACCTACATGGATTTATTCCAGCACACAAATGAGATAGCTCGAAGGTGTCTTAGCTTGTGTTTCTTCTGTATCTATCAGCGACTGAACCAACATGTGAGGAAGAAACTCTATCCTCGCATCTCTGTGAGTTGCCACATTTACAGTATTTCCACACCCTGAATTCTCCAGATAAGCAATTCTGATATGCTTAGACAAAGTTGATATACATCATATTTCCTTGCTCAAATTTAGGAGCTCAGTACCAGCTGATAGTTTTATTGTGGCATGCTCTCTCTTTCCATTAATCTGACACACATTATATTCATTCCCCTAACACATTAAACAAAATTAATTTCTTTGAAGAAATCTCTAGAAAATTCATATTCTCACCTAACTTCTTCTTTTGGTAATTACTTGTTATTAAGTATATATTTACAACACTAAAGCACAATTATCAAATAAAACAAGCAAATACATTTTCAATGATAGTTAAATTTCAGGAAAAACTATCAATCTCTATTTCCCATATATTTATATCTATCCATGAGTCATCAGGCACAAGTATATCCAGCAAAGTACTAATGTATAATGTATAAATGTTACATTACAATAAAAATATACAAAGGTGATCAAACTTTGTTTTGCTTGTCCAAGAAAAACAGAGAAGACCAAATATAATAATATAAGGAATAAAAGAAGGGCCATCACTGCAGATTCCACAGATATTAAAATCATGAAAAGGAAATATTATGAGCAAATGTGTGACAATAAATTTTACAGCTTGACAGAAATAGTATAATTACTTGAGAGATGTAAATTACAAAACTGACAAGAAAATAGATAACTTGAATGATCCGATATTTATTAAAGGAATATAGTACTTACACAAAATTATTTCAAAAACAGCAGCAGCAACAACAAAAGTTCAACTACATATTAAGTCACTGGCTAATTCTATCAAATATTAGAAAGAAATAATAACAATTTTAAATAACTTTTTCTATGAGGTTAGCCTTTCTGAAAAAACAAGACAAATATATTATAAAAATATAAAACTGCACACCATTTTTTAATTAATATAGATGCAAAAATTCTCAACAAAATGGTATCAAATCAAATAAAAAATAATAATACTCCACAACAAATGGGGTTTATTGCAGGAAAACAGCAATGGTTTGATAAAAATATCAGTGCTTATAATTCTCCAGGAAACCTACATCTGCAACATATTTTTTTTTTTTTTAGAGTTGGAGTCTCCTTCAGTTGCCCAGCCTGGAGTGCAGTAGCACACTCACAGCCACTGCAGCCTTGACCTACTGGGCTCAGGTGGTCCTTCCTCCTCAGCCTTTCATGTAGTTGGAACAACAGGCATGCACCACCATGCCCGGCTACTTTTTTGATTTATTGTAGAGACGAGGTCTCACCAAGTTGCCAAGGCTGACCTAGAACCCATGAGCCCAGGCAATCCTCTCACCTCGACTTCCCAAAGTGCTGCGATTACAGGCATGAGCCACCGCGCCCAGCCTCTGCAACACATTCAATGGTGAGAGACTTAATATGCTGACCTGTACCTCAATATTAGCATATCTACTTTCAACATTTGTATTCAACATCTACTGGTTATCTTAGCCCATGCAATATGGCAGGAAAAAGAGATAAGATACTCATTATTTATGTAGACAATCTCAAAGAATCTTTTTTTTTTTAATTTTTTAATTTTTTATTTTTAAAATATTTTTATTATGGTTTTGTGGGGTACTGTTAAGGATTAGGTATACAATTACATTTCATTCAGGCAAAATGTTGATAAGAGGTGTTTCCCTATCCCCAGACAGATATTTGCTACTGTTAATCCCATCTCCCTCCCCACCCCATAGTTTCCCAGTACCATCAGTCATTTTCTTATAGTATTACATTGGATGTTCAAGGTCCATTATATGAGTGAGAACATGTGACACTTGGATCTTTCTGTGAGAGGTCACTCAGTATTATAGACCCTAGTTCCATCCAGGTTGCTGCAAAATTCATAATTTTGTACTTTTTTATAGCTGTGTAGTATTCCATCATGTATATGTACCACATTTTTTAATCCAGTCCTCTTTTGATGGGCAGCATGGTTGTTTCCAGGTTCTTGCTGTTGTGAACAATGCTGCAATAAACACACGTGTGCAGGTGTCTTTTTTATAGAGTGATTTGAGTTCTTCAGGATATATTCCCAGTAGAGGGATTGCAGGGTCATATGGAAGGTCGATTTTTAGAGCTTTTAGGAATCGCCACACTGCTTTCCACAGAAGTTGTACTAGTTTGCACTCCCACTAACAGTGTAGAATTGTTCCCTTTTCACCACACCCTTTCCAGCAGTTGTTATTTTTTGAGTTGTTGATAATTGCCATTCTGAATGGAGTTAGGTGGTATCTCAGTGTGGTTTTGATTTGTATCTCCCTGATGATTAGTGTGGTTGAACATTTCTTCACGTGTTTGTTGGCTGCTCAGATGTCTTTTGTGAATTGTCTGTTCATATCTTTTGCCCATTTTATAATGAGGTTGTTTGTTTTTTTCTTTTCAGCACGTTTGAGTTCCTTGGTAGATCCAGGATGTTAAGCCTTTGTGAGACCTGGTGTTAGCAAATACTTTTTCCCAGTCTGTAGGCTGTCTCCCTGCTCTCTTGATGGTTTCTTTGACTTTGCAGAAGCTTGTCAGTTTAATAAGGTCCCACATGTCTATCTTCTCTCTTATGACCTGTGGGTTTCGGGTTTTGTTCAGGAATTGGATGCCAGTTCCGATTTCCATGAGGGTATTTCCTTCCTTTTCTACGGTTCTTATGGTTTGAGGTTTTACATTTAGGTCTCTGATCCATTTGGAGTTAACCTTTGTGCATGGGGATGGGTAGGGGTCCCATTTCAATCTTCTGCATGTGGTCAACCAGTTTTCCCAGCACCATTTACTGAATAGGTTCTCCTCTCCCCAGGAGAGGAGCTTTGTCGAAGATGAGTTGGTTGAGAAATTGAGGTTTCTCAATTCGATTCCATTGATCTGTATGCCTGTTCCTGTACCAATACCAAGCTGTTTTGATGATTGTAGCTTTATAGTAAAGTTTGAAGTCTGGTAATGTGATACCACCTGCTTTGTTTTTTTTTTTGCTGAGGATTGTTCTGGCTATTCTTGGATGTTTGTGTTTTCATATGAATTCCTGTGTAGTTTTTTCTAGGACTGAGATGAATGTTGCTGGTAATTTGATGGGTATTGCATTGAATTTGTAGATTGCCTTAGGTAAGATGGACATCCTCACAATGTTGATTCTTCCAATCCATGAGCATGGGATATTTTTTCACTTGTTTGTGTCATCTTTGATTACTTTGAGCAGTGTTTTGTAATTTTCATTGTAAAGGTCTTTCACATCTCTGGTTAGGAAGATGCCAAGATATTTCATTTTTTTGTGGCTATTGTGAATGGAATTGTGTTTTTTATTTTGGTTTCTGTTTGTTTATTATTGGTGTAGAGAAATGCGATTGTCTTTTGTACATATATTTTGTATCCTGAGACTTTGCCAAAGGCCTTTATCAGTGTAAGGAGGCTTTTGACAGAGTCTCTTGGGTTTTCAAGGTACACAATCATATCATCTGCAAAGAGAGATAACTTGACTTCCTCTTTTCCTATTTGGATATCCCTGATTGCCTCCTCTTCTCTGATTGCTCTAGCCAGGACTTCCAATACTATGTTGAACAGGAGGGATGAGAGTGGGCATCCTTGTCTAATTCCAGTTTTCAGGGGAATTGGTTCCAATTTTTGTCCATTTAGGAGTATGCTGGCTGTGGGTTTCTCGTAGACGGCTTTTACTATTTTGAGGTATGTTCCCTGTATGCCTAGATGTTCGAGGGTTTTTATCTAGAAGGGGTGCTGGATTTTATCAAAAGATTTTTCTGCATCTAATGATATGATCATGTGGTTTTGTTTTGGCATCTGTTGATGTATTTAATTAAATTTATGGTTTTACGAATGTTGAACCAGACTTGCATCCCAGGAATGAAGCCTACTTGGTCATGATGGATGATTTTTGAGAGGTATTGCTGAATCCAGTTTGCTAGGATCTTGTTGAGAATTTTAGCATCTATGTTCATCAGAAATATTGGCCTGTAGTTCTCTTTCTTTGTTGCATCTTTACCTGACTTGGGTATCAATGTGATGTTGGCTTCATAAAACAATTTGAGGAGAGTTCCATCTTTTTCAATCACCTGGAATACCTTCAGTAGGATTGGTATTAGCTCCTCCTTAAATGTCTTGTAGAATTCTGCTGGAAAGCCACCTGGACCAGGGCTTTTTTTTGTAGAAAGTTTTCTTATTATGTAGTCAATTTCCTTGATTGTTATTGGTCTATTTAGGGTCTCAATTTTCTTCTTTG
>NW_007231993.1:16463-50561 GCF_000164805.1 Carlito syrichta
TTTTCTTGGTCAGTCTAGCTAGGGGATCATCGATCTTGTTTATCCTTTCAAAGAACCAGCTTTTTGTTTCATTGATTTTTTGTATTATCTTTTTGCCTTCTATGTCCTGGATTTGGCTTTTATTTGGTAATCTGGATTCTTCTGCTGAAATTAGGGTTTTTTTGGTCTTGCTTTTCCAACTTCTTTAGGTGGCTTGTTAGGTTGTGAATTTCTGTTCCTTCCATTTTCTTCATGTGAGTTTGTAAGGATATAAATTCCCCTCTTACTACAGCTTTCAGGGCATCCCAAAGATTTTGGTAAATGTTTCTTCATTTTCATTTGTGTTTAGCATCATGCTGCTTAGTGTCCATGTCTTTGTGGGTTTTGGGGGGACTTTGTTGGTGTCAATGTTTATTTTTATTCCACTGTGGTCCAAGAAGGTGCATGGTAGAGTTTCGGTCCTTTTAAATTTGCTTATGCTTGATTTATGGCCAATTATGTGGTTGATCTTAGAATATGTTCCATGTGGTGATGAGTAGAATGTGTATTCTGTGGTCTTTGAATGGACTGTTTTGTAGGAATCAATTAAGTCCATTTGGTCCAAAGTCACATTGAGGTTCCGGATCTCCTTGCTGATTTTTTGTCCTGATGATCTGTCTAGGGTTGTGAGTGGGGTATTAAAGTCCCCAGTTTTGGTGTTGTTAGAGTCAATATCTTTCTTTAGTTTTCCTAGAAGTTGCTTTATGAAAGTTGGCACACCTATGTTGGGTGCATATATGTTTAGTATAGATATTTCTTGTTGATGGATTGAGTCTTTCATCATTATATAGTGGCCTTCTGTATCGTGTCTGATTTTTAATAGCTTGAAGGGTATTTTGTCTGAAATTAAGATCGTGACTCCTCCTTTCTTTTGTATTTCATTCGCCAGAAAGTTTGTTTCCCATCCTCTTACTTTGAGTCTGTGGGTGTCCTTTCTAGTGAGGTGAGTCTCTTGAAGGCAATATATTGTTGCCTGATGATATTTTATCCATTTTGCCATTCTATGTCTTTTCAGTGGTGCATTTAATCCATTCACATTTAGGCTAATAATTGAAATGCAAGAGTTGATCCCTGTCATAAGGTTCTTACAGAGTTGTTCCTGTTTGTTTGTTGTCTTTCTTTGGGTTCTGGAGTTGGCTCACGTGTGTTTTTAATCTTTTACCTGTACTCTTGTGAAGAATGTTGTTGTTCTTTTTTCCTTTTCGTCTGTGTTCAGTACTTTCTTAAGTGTTTCTTGTAGAGGTGATCTGGTGGCAGCGTAGGTTCTTAGGGATTGGATATCTGGAAAAGATTTCAATTCTCCCTCACTAATGAAGCTTAGTTTGGCTGGGTAGGTAATTCTTGGTTGAAATTGTTTATCTTTTAGAACTTTGAAGATAGGGCTCCAGGCTCTCCTAGTCTGAAGCGTTTCTGTGGATAAATCTGCTGCTATTCTAATTGGTCTTCCCTGGTAGGTAGTCTGGCCTTTTTCTCTTGCTGCCTTTAGGATTTTTTCTTTCATAGCTACTTTGTTTAGGTGAATTATTATGTGTCTGGGAGTTGGTCTTCTCATTTGTTGTCTTGCAGGGGTTCTCTGAATCTCTTGTGTTTGAATTTTTTCATCCTTGATGAGATGAGGGAAGTTTTCTTGAATGATTTCATGAAATGTTTGTTTCAGTGTGGCTTCTGTTTCTCTCTCTGCCTCAGGAAGCCCAATTACCCTTAGGTTTGGTCTCTTGAAGTGATCATTCATCTCTTGCAGGGTTTGTTCTGTTTTTTGAGTTTCTTTTCTATGCTTTTGACAGTTTGGGTTAGTTCTGTGTTTTAGTCTTCGAGCTCTGAGATTTTTTCTTCTGCTTGGCTGATTCTGCTTTCCATGCTTATTAGTCTGTTATTCATTTCCATCACAGTATTCTTTAATGCTGTCATTTCTGACATCAGCCCCTTCCTATTTTCCTCTTGTCTCTCCTCAATTTTTTAAATTCTCTCCATTAATGTCTCGATGTCTGGGTTTGTGTCATGTAACCAGTCATTCTGGAGGCTCTTCATTGTTTGTGTTCCAGAATCTGTTTTCTCAGTGTCTGATCTTCTAGGGGTCTGTGTGAGACCTATATTTTTCTTTTGGTTTTTCTTCATTTGTGTGGTTTTCCCCCCTCCCTGCTTTTTCCTTCCCTCCATGTCACTGTCTTCTTTAATTCTGTTTTTCAGGGGTAAAGGGATTAGTTTTACTTCTGTTTGTTCAATCTCCTATTCTTTATGTATGCCCTCTTACTTTGTTCAATTCTGGAGTTGCACTGTAGGTTGGGGGTGGTCCTTTTTGCAGTTTTGAGATTTACTTAAGGGGAGAGCTGTGATTCAATATCTATCTGCAGGTCCTGGTATTCGCTGACAGGTATGTGGATAATCTGGACCCCACTTCCCACTGCCTTGGAATCTGTCTGTGCAGTGGAGCTGTAGATTTACTACCTGAAACAAAATTGTGGTTAGCAGAGGGGAGAGAATGGAGCAGACAGTGGATTGAAGAGATGGGTGGAGAGATAGACGAGTAAGGGGAGAAACAAATGAGTTTGCCAACAAATAGAGAGAGAGGTCTATACTGAAACAGATAAAAACAATAGACCACAGCTACAGACGAACCAACTCTCATACAAAAATAAAATAAAACAAATAGTGATGCTAGCATACAAGCTAACCAACCACCTTATTAGTGTGCTGTTCCTCTATACAAAGATATGATTTACAGAGAGAAGAAAAGAGAAGAAAAGGAAGAGGAAAAAATAAAAAAAGGAACAATACAGTAGGAATAGAATTAAGTCATTAAACTAACAGAATCAATGAAGCACACTCTGAGACATTTCGTTTAAGTCCAATGTCCTTTCAGTTCTGATTTCTCGCTTTCTTTTCAAACAGGTAAATTAGTTTGCAGTTAGGGGCAGTTGCCCCTGGTCTGCTGTGAAGGACAGTTCAGATCACCCTCCGTTCACCACTCTGGCCTGTGTTTTTCAAGCTTGTTTCTCCCGTTTCAGTGTCGTTACCTTGAATCGCCAGCAGGTGGTGCTATCTCAGCTGCTCGCCCCAGAAGGGGTGGGGCCGGACAGGAATGGCAGAGGGCAGAGGCTGAAGATGGTTGCCTGCCTCAGGGCAGATGGCAGGAGACTTACGGCAGGCAGGACGTCTCGGTCGCAGGAGAGGTGGCAGCGATCCCAGCAGATCTTCCCTGAATGGGCTTCAAGGACTGAAGTGGATCGCCTCTGGCCCGGGTGGTGTGTTCTGCTATGGCCACCACGGAGGCGGCGGCAGCAGTGGGGGGGCGGGGAGGGGGCTGCGGCTGTGGCTGCGGCGCTATTTGCGCTGCAGTGACTGTCCAGTCCGCTGCGATGCTCTTGCGGTGGCAAAGGCCTAGCTCCGTATGAAAAGCAGGCTGCGATGTTGGGATCTGCAGCCCCTGGGACGAGAGTCAGAGACCCACTGCAGTTCTCCTTTGCAGAGGGTTTCACAGACCAGGTTGCCCTGTCGCCATCTTGCCACTTCTCCCTCCCAAAGAATCTTTTAAAAAAATCTTCTAGGACTAGACAGTGAGTATATACAAGTGTGGGATGCAAGTGTATTCCTATACATTAGTAATAAATAATTGAAATTTGAAATTAAAAATAGCATTTATAGTAACACCAAAAAACAAGTGCATCAGTAAAAATTTAGCAAAATATGCACAGGATCAGGATGCAGAAGACAAGAAAGACTGATACCAGAACTCATAGAAGAACTAATTAAATGGAGAATTATGTCATGTTTATTAATCAGGAGACTCAATATTCGGTTGTCAATATTCCCCGGTGTTATACATAAATCCAATGAAATGCCAATCAAAATTATAGCAAGGATATTTATATTTTTTGAGATATTACTGAAATATTGCTCACATCAATATGGAGAAGAAAAAAATCTAGAATAGTTTAAAAATTCTAAAAATAAGAAATAAAATTGTAATGCTCATATTAATAAATTTCAAGGTCTCCTATAAAGCTACGGTAGTCAAGATAATGTGATATTGGTAGAAAGTTAAACACATGAATAAATTGAACAGAATAAAGAGCTCAAAAATAGAACCAGACAAATGCAGTCCATTTATTTTAGACAAAGGTGCAGAGGCAATTCAAAGAAGAAAAAGATAGCCTTTTCAACAAACAAGTCCACAGGCAAAAAAGAAAAGAAAAATAAAGGGTCTCAACACACGGATCATACCTCATGCAGATATGAACTCAGCATTACCTTGAAATAGACCTTAGACCTAGATATAAACTGCAAAGCTCTTTGAAAAATAACATAGGAGAAAATAGGTATGGCCTCAATTTTACCATGCATTTTTAGGCAAACAGAAATATGATTGGCAGAAGAAAAAACCTGATAAATTGGATTTAATCATAATAAACCAACAACCATTAGCCCTTTGTTTTCTGAGGGCATATGCACTTCTCTTTATTCTTTAGATACTGACATAATCTCATGGATACAATTAGAATAGGCCCAGAAACATATGGTGATATAAAATACACAATTGAGTTGGAAAGTCTGCTCCCCACATCATGAGATGGAGAGTTCCCATCCATTGGAAGACACTACAGTGACCAACTGTGGAGAAATCAGGACACACAAAAGATGAGGATATGTTTTATTTGCCCATAGCCCTGTGAGACAGGAGACAGCTAGAGAAAGTCTAGGCAGACAGACAGGGCAGGTCCTCTGGTAACAATGTAGCAAACTCCCCCAGGACTCTGAGGCTGGTACACTCAGTTGGAAAACAAGCTTCCTATAAACCTCTCAAGCTACAGTTTAAGTACTCACTCTTGGGATTGAAAAACAACCAACCAGCTTACTGCCATGTACCGACCTATCAGATCACCATTAGGTCCCTACCTCCTGCCGATTGGTCCTTAGTACTGACCAATCAACACAGCCAATGTTGACCAATCAGTTCACAGCTTGTGCTAGCCAATTGACTTGGTCTTAGGGCTATATAAGCACCAGGTTTGGTCACAGACTGGCAACTTTTTGGGGTTGTCTCCAAGTATTGTATCTGTTCTGTCCTCTCCTAAATCCTGGTTTCTCATTTCTTGGATGTCAGTGTCTCTGAACAACTGCAGAAGATCCTCTGAGCTGCAGAGCCACCCCAGATACTGGCTTGGCTTGTCTGCTGATGGAGTTGGCTGAACTAGGAAAATTGTAAGAAGGCAAGATTCTGAAGCTGAGACCCTCTCGGGGTGGTTAGACTAGTCAGCCCAACAAATTAACAACACTGTCAGGGCTTGGTTTGCCGGTCTATTAGAGCCAACACTTATGGGGCTGGGTTTATCAGCCTCTTTCTCTGGGGCTTGGCTCGCCTACCCCTTGAGAGGACATTCTGGAAGCCTAGACTAAGATGAAATAATCCCTATCACTAGGTCTCCTAATGACCTGCACATTCTCCTTGAATCTACCTTTTTTCCCTGATCTATACAAGTATTTTCACCAAAGTGTCCCCTCAACTAGTGTCCCATTTAATCCTATGCATGTGGCTCTCAGTTGAACAAGTAGGATTATCACACAGATAAAACGTGAAACTGGCTCAGATGTTTATCTGATATAAAATATATATATAGTATTAAAAATGCAGAGAATATCGTGGATTATGTTCCAGGTTCTCTGAACTGGAAATACTCAAACTGGAGCTAAATCATAACATAGCACTGCACCCAAATCTGGAAAGAGTGGAGGGATGCTGAGGCCAAGTTTGATGCATACACCCACGTGCATAAGATGAGACTGGACACTGGTTGAGGGGATTTCTTGACCATAAAAAATTCCTGACAGTAAAATTTATGTTAACATTAAGTAAGAGGAGAGCATGCCATGGACTGTGCTTTCTCTCTATTAATCTGTTGGCATACTCTCAATGGTGGTAATATTTCCACTTTCTTTCCCTTGTGATGAATTTTATGTATTGATTAATATAAATAACCACTATAATATGCAGACTGGAATTGCATATTTGTTCACATAAATTTACACACAGATTAAGTACATGTTGATGAGCATATTTTACTCAATTTTTTGGTGTTGCTGTTGATGTAACACCATTAGAGAAGTCTGTGCATTAGCAAAGTGCTATTCCACTACTCTAGGCTTATGAATTTGGCAATATTTTCAGAGTCGGTTTCTCCTATTTTTTTGCTCTTTTAAGAATTCCACAACAACAAAAATACAGTGCAAGATCCCTTAGAATTTTATGGTAGCTTTTATAATTCTGCATATTAGAGTATTTTGAGTTGAAATATGACCTACAAGGGTTGACAATTAAGTTTGCAAGCTTGCCACCATGTGCTTATGTTGGCAACGCTGTACAAATAATTACATTGGAACACCCTCCCTATTCACCTGATCTGGCCCCCAGTGACTTTTTTCTTTACCCAAAGATAAAGGACATTTGATGACCTTCAGGTCATTAAGGGTAATATGACAGCTTTGATGATCATTCCAGAAACAGACTTCCAAAATTGATGGGTGGACTAGGTGTTAGCATCAGTGTGTATCTTCCCATGGGGAATACTTTGAAGGTTACTATAGTGATATTCAGCAATGAGGTATGTAGCACTTTTTCTAGGCTGGTTCCTGAACCTGATTGTCAGACCTCGGATCTAGAGAGGATCCTAGACTGTGTGTGGTCTTGTTCTGAATGGATCAGATCATCTGGAATTCTCTTATTATTACCTTAATGGAGACAGGAATCAAAATTAGTAATCTAATTGGCACTCATTTTGCCCTCACCTTTTTTTAATGAAGAACATTTATTAGGGAAAAAAACACTCCAAACACAAGTAGTTATCTTGCATACTTAACTTTTGGTCACTTGGCAACCGCACAGGAGAAGGGACATTGGGACAGAGTCCATGAGATTTTGCTTACACCACTAAAGGAGTTTTAAGGCAGATTAATTCAAGACTACAAAAACTATGTCTATGACATAAACACGACAGTCAAAACTAACTCAGCCCTCAAAATGTCCCCCGTACCAACAAGTCACTGACAGCCACTGTCAGAGACAGATTTAAACAGAGTCTCAAAAACAACCCGACGTGACACCAACATAGCTGGAGCTGTTCTATGCATAGTCAACACAGACTCCTGGATACTGTTTGTAGACCTCCACTCCCACACGTTTTTATTCCACATAAACTTATTACATTGTCCCAGGAGAGCACATTAGGTGAGAGAAAAATAAGATTCACTATCATGTACCATGAACAGGATTACAGAAAACATAGGGCCGGACAAGGCCACACCAAGATGGGTTAGTGACTTTTCTGGTAGGCCCTCACAGGTACTGAGATGAGGCTTAAAAATACACAGGGGTAAACTCTGCCCTTCCTTCTGTGGTTACCACCTGAATTAGGCTTCCTGGGCTTGGTCAGTTTTCCCTGATGATCCAGTCATAGAAGGTTTCAACTAGGAATTCTAAGAGCGTCCAGGAGCTGAAGTCGGCCTCAGGTTTTGATTTCCTGTCCAGGGTGTCCAGAGTAATCAGGAGCACAGTGATGGCAATCGACCCAGGTGGCATGCCGCTGTTTCTCCAGGCCAGGCTCTGGCAGAACTGGTGGACAGCACCCTTGGCCATGCCATACCTGACCATCTGAGGAGTCCCATCCAGGGCCGCCTTCGCACCAGCCAGGGTCAGGAGGCCTCCTTTGTGGAGTGCTGGGTGACCAGGTGGCTGGAAAAGGTTGATGTCCACAGGCTCTGCTTCCACATCAGGTCACAGTTTTTAAAGAGAGACTTGGATTTGGCATTGCCACCAGCCCATCCTCCAGCGACACAAAGAATCACATCCACCATCTCTTCACCCAAGAGGTTCCCAACCTCAGCAGTCTCCTGATTGGTCTGCCCAGGAAATGAGTCTGCCATTTTAACAACATTGGCGCGGGCCTCTTCATTCTTTGGCGACCCACCAGTTGCCGGTGGCCCACCAGTTGCTCTGCTGGTGACCCACCAGTTTTTGGTGGCCCACCAGTTGCTCTGTTGTATCGATTAATGATACATCTATATCTAGCAATGGTCAGGTACAAGTATAACCAGCAAAGTCTTAACATATGACTTTTTAATATAACATTACAATCATAATCTAGGAGTGTGATCAAACTTTGTTCAGAATGACCAAAGAAAAAAGAGAGAAGACCAAAAATAATAATATAAAGAATGAAAGAAAGGGCATCACTGCAATGCCACAGATATTGAAAATGATAAAAAGAAAATATTATGAACAAATGTGTGACAATAAATTTTTAAGCTTGGAGAAAGTAGAATAATTACTTGAAATATGCAAATTATAAAACTGACTCAAGAAAATGAATGATCTGAATGATCGAGTATCTATTTAAAAAGTGTATAGACAAAATTCTTCCAACAACAAATATCCAACTACACATTAAATCATTGGTTAATTCTACCAAATATTAGAGAGGAATTAAAACAATTCTACATAAAAATCCTTCTTTTATGAGGTCAGCCTTCCTGACAAAACAAAACAAAGATATTATAAAAATATAAAAACCCACACCATTAAATTGTGTTTTATTTATTTTTTGAGTTGGAGTCTCACTCTGTCGTCCAGCCTGGGAGTGCAGTGATATGCTCCCAGACACCACAACTTCGACCTGCTGGGCTCCGGCGATCCTTCCGTCTCAGACTTCCAAGTAACCGGAACTATAGGTGCGTGCTACCACACCGGGCTAATATTTTATTTTTTATTGTAGAGACGAGTTCTTGCCAAGTTGCCCAGGTGGGTCCCAGCGGGCTCAGGCAATCCACTCGCCTCGGCCTCCCAAAGTGCTGGGATTACAGGCTGAGCTACTGAGCCTGGCCAATTTTATTAATATTGATGCAAAAATCCTTAATAAAATGTTATCAAATCCAATAAAAAAAAAAGAATACTACACCACAATCAATGGGGTTTATTCCAGGAAGGCAACAGTGGTTTAATAAAAAATCAGTGCTTGTAATTCACTATTTTGACAGAATAAATAAGAAATCTCAAGTAATCTTGGTACAGAGAAAATACATTTGACAAAATTTAACATTCATTAATGATTTTAAAAACTTTCAGGCTGGGAGCGGTGGCTTAAGCCTGTAATTTCAGCACTTTGGGAAGCCGAGGAGAGAGGATCGCCTGAGCCCATGGGTTTGAGACCAGCCTGGGGAATTTGGTGAGACCTCATCTCTACAATAAATCAAAAAATTACACGGGCATAGTAGCGCATGCCTGTAGTTCTGGCTACCAGGAAGGCTGAGGCGGAAGGATTGCCGGAGCCCAGCAGGTTGACACTGAGATGGCCATGAGTATGCCACTGCACTTCAGCCTGGGTGGCGGAGTAAAAACGCACACACACACGCACAGAGAGAGAGAGAGAGAGAGAGAGAGAGAGAGAGAGAGAGAGAAACTTTCATCAAACTAGAACTATTTGGGAATTTCCGTTACATCCCAGAAAAGTCATCGCCAGTAAACTTACAATTGCAACATATTCAGTGGTGAGAGACTGGATATGCCCATCTGTACCTCAATATTATCACATCGACTTTCAACATTTCTATTCAACATCTGCTGGTTTTCTTAGCCAATGCAATATGGCAGGAAAAATAAATAAAAGTCTTAATGTCTAGGTAGAAAATCCCAAAGACTTTTCTTTAAAAATCACCTGGAACTAGTCAGTGAATGTAGACAAGTTTGGGAAACAACCGCATCTCTATACTTTAGCAATAAACTTTTTAAAATAAAAAATAGCATTCAAAAGATGCAAAGATATTTGACTTTTTGTGACTATTATGAATGGGATTGCGTTTTTTATTTGGGTCTCTGCCTGATTGTTGTTGGTGTGTAACAATGCTTTTGCACATTTATTTTGTGCCCGGAGACTTTGCCAAAGTGCTTTATCAATGCAAGCAGGTTTTGGACAAATTCTCTTGGATTTTCAAGGTATAGGATCATATCATTAGCAAAGAGGGATAACTTGACTTCCTCTTTTCCTGTTTGGATACCCCTGATTTCCCTCTCTTGTCTAATTGCCCTAACTAGGACTTCCAACACGATGTTGAACAAGAAGGGTGAGAGGTTGCAGCCTCTTCTTGTTCAAGTTTTCAGGGGAAATGTTTCCAGTTTCTGTCCATTTAGCAATATGTTAGCTGTGGGTTTATCATAAATGGCACTTACTGTTTTGAGGTATGTTCCTTCTATATCCAGATGTTTGAGGGTTTTTAATCAAGAAGGGATGCTGGATTTTATCAAAAGCTTTTTCTGCATCTAATGATATAATCATGTGGTTCTTGCTTTCACATCTGATGATGTATTTAATTACATTTATGGTCTTGCAAATGTTTAACCAGCCCTGCATGAGATACCACCTAGCCCCAGTAAGAAGGCCATCATTAATAAAACAAACAACTGTAGATGCTGGCGAGGATGCGGAAATAAAGGAATGCTTCTACACTGCTGGTGGGAATGCAAACTAGCACAATCTATTTGGAAGACAGTGTGGTGATTTCTGAAAGAAGTAGAAATTGACCTTCCATATGACCTAGTAATTCCCCTATTGGGAATATACCCAGAGGAACTCAAGTCATTCTACAAAAAAGACACCTGCACACATATGTCTGTTGCAGCTCTATTCACAATAGCAAAAACATGGAACCAACCATGCTGCCCATCGAAGCTGGACTGAATTTTTTTAAATGTGGTAACATATACACAATGGAATATTACACAATCATAAAGAAGGACAAACATATGGACTTCACAACAGCTTGGATAGATTTGGAGTCAATCATACTCAGTGATCTATTACAGAAACAAAGAAGAGTACCATATGTTCTCAATCATAAGCAAACTTGAACAATTATCTTACTACTATAAGAAAGGAATTGGCAGTAGTGGGAAACTGCCAGGGGAGGAGAGGTGGGATTGGCAGTTGAGGGAAACTGCTAGGGAAGGGATGGGAACACCTCATCAACAAGAGTACCTGCATAATCCATGTTTGTATACCTAACCCTGAATTGTATCCCACATCTTTAAAATTTTAAAAATGACATTTATACTAATACCAAAGAACAATAAAGTACACCGTTATAAATCTAACAAAATATGTAAAGGTTCAGCACTACATCCAAATCTAGAAAGAATGAGATGATGCTAAGGCCAAGTTAGATACATGCATCTACATCCATAAGATGAGACCAGACACTAGTTGAGGGAATTCCTTGACAATACAAATCCACTGCCAGGTAAGTTTATGTTGGGACTAAGCAAGGAAGGATCATACCATGGACCCTGCTTTCTCTCATTATTAACCTGTGGAAACACTTGCTATGGCAGTACTGTTTCTACTCTGGCTCTCCATTCAGGTCATCTCTACATGTAGATAGACATAAATAACCACTGCAATATACAAACTCGAAGTGTGCATTTTATTCACATTAATTTACACACAATTTAAGTACTTGTAGAAGGTGAGCATCTTTTTTGTTGATGTTACTACTATTAAGGAGATTGAGGCAGTTTTTCTTCTTTGAGAAACTTGCCCACAGCAGGTCTTTCTGCCATGAATCTTTCTTCTTCCTTCTCTCTTTAAAATTTTGTTTTAAAACTAACAAAAAAAAAGACGACGAAGAAGAAAAGGAGCCTGCGCATTATCAAAACACTGCTCGATCAAGGCTTATGAATTTAGGAATTTGTTAAGACTCCCTTTCTCTCTTTTAAGAACTCAGTAGCAACAAACATACAGTGAAAGAATCCCTGAGTATTTCATGCTACTCTTCACCATATGTCCAGTGTTTTAGAGCATTTTGGGTTACATATGACATATCTAGAGAGGATCCTAGACTGTGCCTTACCATTGTTCTGAATGGATCAGATCTAGAATTCTCTTATTTTTACCTTAATGGAGACTAGAATCAAAATTAGTGAATTAATTATTTGGCACTCATTCTGCTCTCATCTTGAATAAAGATTTTATTTAACTTCACTAAATATATTCATGTAGAATATCACCAATAATTTACAGCACAAAGAAATTTATTCTTTGAGTGAATGTCAAGACCCTTTCCTTCTTCAGGTAGTCTTTTATTATTAATATGTACTGTATTTAGCCCATTGGAGATTGGAGTAAAATATTAAGGCCATTGTTTTGTACTTGTATAAATACCAGAAAATTTTGTCACTGAATCTGGAAATGATTTACAGTCACAATAGACCATCTAATGTTTGACCCAGTGTGATGGCTTGACATTGTATCTGCCTGTGTCCACACCCTTGCTTTGCTGCTCTCATGACCTACTTACAGATATTATGAGCAAAATACATATTAAGAATGCTTTTTTAAAAATCAAAAATAAGTCTTCTTTCTTTATGTGATGGTATGGACCATCCTGAGTATAAACATGAAACAGCATCACTTTCTCTATCTTCAGAATGATGGCAACCAATATTCTATCTTACATACATTTTGTTTTGAAGTGGCATTATAGGAAACTTGTTTTAGTCTCTTGAACTACGACTGCACTTCAAATCTAGTGTACACTAGAGTACACAATTTAAAAAATCCCATTTTCGTGTGTAAGTCTTATGAAGAAAATACATTTTAAGAAGAGTGAGAAAATAGGAAGTTTTTCAACCTCCATTAGGTATTATAATGTCTGTTAGTCATTTTACAGCAATTAATGCTTTTTATTCTGAGGAGAATGCCCCTCTAAACCAATTATTATTTTCAATGAGAGAATGAGCATGTGGTAATTCCAGACATTGATCCTTTTCTTTTTTATGTGTCTTCTTTCTGTCCCTCCTTCAGGATATAGCAGGATATAGCCTCTGGCCAAGGCTGATCTCTGCAGGATATGCATATTCCCAGTAACTTGGAGTGAAGTTAATTGAGCAGAGTTCAAAACAACATGGATGACATCCTTGCTCACTATGATTGTTATCATCACGTAGCCAGCTGTATAATTAACTTACTTAACTATAAATCTGCTTGCTGGCCTGGTGCGATGGTTCAAGCCTATAATCTCAACACTTTGGGAGGCCGAGGTGAGAGGATTGCCAGATCCCAGGGGTTTGGGACCAGTCTGGGCAACTTAGTGAGACCTCGTCTTTACGATATTAAAAAAAAAATTAGCTGACTTTGGTAGCACGCCTGTAGTTCCAGCTACTTGGAAGGCTGAGGCGGAAGGGTTGACGCTGCGGTGGCTCTGGGTGACTTCTTTGGAATAGATAAAAAGCTTACTGACCTCTGTAAACATTGCTATAAAGTGACCATTAGCTGAGCGCCAAAAGTGCACAAGCAATTAACCATTGCTGTAAGTTAACCCCATCTTAAGGAACAGAACCCCACAATCAACCATTCATTTTTCAGATCCTTCGTACATCATACAGATAACTTCCCTCTTGCAGATCCCTTAGACATCACATCACTACACTTTATTTACTGCACTCCAGCCTGGGTGACAGTGTGAGAGTCTGACTCAAAAACAAAAACAAAAACAAAAAACCTGCTTGTTGTACTGTCCCGAGGCATGGATTCTTTCTTCATGAACCAGCAGCCATTGGTACCTCCTGTAAGTTCTAATAAACCAGAGTCTTTACCTGCTGGACCTCTGGGTGACATCTTTGGAATGGATAAAGAACTTTATGCACAAGCCCGCTCAAAAGCAAAAAGAGACACAGATGATACATTCAAACAGTGAAAGAATGAAAATCACAGTCATAATCCTCTGCAATAAATTTGCATTGTATTGAAACATATAGGGGACTTCAGACAAAATTGTACGGTGGACTTGTATGTTAGCTGTAGGACCCATTCACACCCCAGGGTCTTGCTGCATTCATCCTAACTGATTGATACAGCTCAAAAGGTTGTAAAAGTTCTCCCATCCTTTAGAATAGGTCACATTTGTATACTGTTCCAACCCATTGACAGCTATGGTGTAGAAAAGAGTTTATTATTATTTACTTTTTACTGTACATGAAATGAGTTTCTATCTTTTTTATGTCAAGGGTATAAGAAAATATGCAAATCAGCCAATGCTTCCTTGTCGAGATATTTACATGTAGTCATTAATTTTAGAATATTTTTAGTGATCCCTACATTTCTCACAGTGTCTTTACTGTATGATTATACTCTCATTGAGAAGATTTGGTTCAATACGTTGTCTCTGGAAAAGATGCTGAACTGGCCTTTTACCCATCACAATTCTGAATGGATCAGATCTTCAACCGTTTCTTTTTTCATAATTAAATGTCAGGCTGGATCAGAATCCATGAGGTAAGGGAGAATAAGAACCAGGGAGAGTAGTGAGAAGAAATATAAGGTCCAAATAGGGCAGTAACAGTTTGGTAAGTTATACTGGGAAAAGGGGACCTCAGGGTGAAATTTACAAGGAATATATTGACCACAGTAAGAGTTGAAAAAGCTTAGTGATCTCTGTAAACATTGCTGCAAACTGACTATTAGCTGAGCACTAAAAGTGGACAAGCAATTAACCATTGCTGTAAATTAACCCCATCTTAAGAAATAGAACTCCACAATCAGTCAGCCATTTTCAGATCCTTCGTACATCACACAGATAACTTCCCTCTTCCAGATCCCTTGGACATCGCATAGCTACAAGAGGGGACCCCAAAAACCTTGAATTATCTTTTGGAGGGTAAGGTCCTTGCTGTACGGGCTTCCCCCATTAGGTAAGTGTTCTAGGAACCCATTGGCATCCCTGTACAAACCAACATTGTTGGGAGAGGCTGCTTTCAGCTTCAGTTAAGTTTTGCTTGTAGAGTCTTTCAACACATTTGCTCGTTTCATGATGAGTGATTTACAAGCTCACTTGACCACACCTTGTTGAGTGTTGAGCAGTTTTTGACAAAAACAGCATGACCCACTATCCCTATTCACCTGACCTCAATCCTAGTGACTTTCTTTTTGTGTCTCTAGATGCAAGAGTCCTCAAAGAGAAAGGTTTTGCCAGTGTGGAAAAGGTGAAGCAAAAAACAGCAGAAGCACTAAAAGGCATCAAATTCAAAGAATTCAAAACTGTTTTGAGCAGTGGAAAAAGGGTCTTAATAGCTGTATTGCATAAACAGAGAGTGCTTTGAAAGTGACTGAAGTTTAAACACGTAAGAAAAAATGCACTTTTTAATGAATAAATGCCATAGTTTTTAGCCCCCCACCCCCATAATTTCCCTTTTGCAGACCCTTCATATTTCACATAGGCAACTTCCCTGGTACTGCACAAAATTCCCAGCACAGCCTTATAAAACTTCCCTCTAGCCATGACCTCTTGGCACTGGACAACCTCCCTTGCTGACTTTCTCACAACTCCCTTGCAGTGTGTCTTTGTCCTCTGCCTTTAATAAACCTGCCTTTCTAAATTCATAGCTGTCTTGGTGAATTCTTTCACCACCTGAAACATACTGGCCTCAGCTAGTCCTATGCATAACAAGGAGCAATGACTAAAAAAGTAGCACTTTTCCAAAAAAAAAAGTGTGAATTTGTCTATTTTACTTGTAGGATAATAGCTATAGGATATTGATGTTGAAACACCTTGACTAACCTTATATTATTCAATAAAATGTTACAATGATACAAAAAAAGTAAATAAGGAAATCTACGCCTACTACCATGTAAGATGTTAAGGACAAGGTTTATTTTCAATTCAGATGTGTTTCAGGGACATTTATGCACTGTGGAAAAAAATATCAGAATCAAAAATCTCTGTCACAATTGAGCCATTTCACAACTCAAAATAGCATTACACTATGATCTAAAATTTACGGCTTTCTAGAAATTATGTGGGTCAGTGATCTTGATACATGCTCCTCAAGGGTGGACCGGTGTCCTAAAACACCTACAATCTCTCTGACATATCTGTTTTCTCATGCCAAGCAAGCTGATATGATGCTATTCCTGATACAGATAAATACTATGCTTCATTTCTCATGATCAAATGTAATCATGTTGGTTGGGGGATGTGGTACTCTCCTGTTATCCCCACTACTTGGGAAACCAAGGGGTGCCCAGCGTTGAAGGTCAACCTGGACAATATAGTGGGACCCCATCTCTGATGATGATGATGATGATGATGATGATGATGTGATCATATTGTAGATAGAGAAGGAGGTGTAGAAAAGTTCACATCAACACATCAATGAGCTTTATTTGTCGAGGCCCCTTTAAAGGCCCTCTTAACCTTTTGGACATTGATATACTTTCAAAGATACAAGTTAGAATAAGTCCAGAAATAAGTCTAGCTCGTTGAAGAGAAATATCAAACACCTGCACTGGGTGGAAAAGCCACCTCTTCATAGTCATATCGAGCGGCTGTGGAGAATCCACGTTCATTGGAGGATAAATCAATGACCACCTGTGGAGATGAACACACACCAGATGAGCATGTGGCATTTCGTTTGCCCATGGTCCTAGGTCTCCTAATAGGCTCTGCAGATCCCCTCTGGGCTGACTTTTCTTTCCCTCTGATCTACACATCCACACACACCCAGTCATCCCTCAACTAGTGCCTAATCTAACCTTGTGTATATGGATCCCAGAGAAAAAGATGTTCACTAAGGGCTTCCCACACTGATGAGTCATATGAAACAGGTTCTCAGGGGTTTTATGTGATTTGTCTATATAACAGATAATGGGGTTAATATAAACGTGACTGAGAATATTCTAGAACACATTTCACATGACCTGAAACACACACACTCACTGGGATCACATCACAAAGGACAACGTTGCATCCAAATGCTGAAAGAGTCACAGAGATGATGAGTTCAAGCAAGATGAGCATTAACTTCACAATTGTAAGCCCCTGCCAATTAAAACCACACAATGGAGAAAAGATTACAGGACTGAGAAATGTAAATTCTTGCCTAGAACACTGCTTGTTTCCATTCATAACTGGTAGACACACACTCAAAGGTGGTAGAATATCTTGCACTGGCTTTCCCTACTGATCAATTCTAAGTACAGATGTAACATTATAGTTAAACATTACAATGTAGAGACTTGGAAATGTGCAGCTTTGTTTTCTTTTAATTTCTACACAAATAATCTGAAGTGAGCTCCTGTTGTCCACTTTTTCATGATATAATTAACTTCATCGATGTGTGCTCATTGAAAACCCTCCTTTACTGAAATGTAGACAATTTTAGAATCCTTCATGTATTAATCATATAATCTTCACCTCATACATGCTCAGTAATGAGGGTGGGTTGAGTTAAATATGCTATCTTGGCTGGGTGTGGCGGCTCAAGCCTGTAATCCCTGCACTTTGGGAAGCAGAGGCGAGAAGATTCCCTGAGCCCAGGAGTTCAAGATTAGCCTGGACAACATGGTGAGCCCTCATCTCTACAATAAATCAAAATATTCACCTGGCATGGTGACACAAGACCATAGTTCCACCTACTTGAGAGACTGAGGTGGAAGGAAAGCCTGAAAACTCAAGAGGTCAAGGCTGCAGTAGCTGTCACTATGTTACTGCACTCCAGCCTGGATGAGCATGAGACTCCGACTCAAAAATAAATAAACAAACAAACAATAAATAAATAAATACAGTCTTCAGAGAGCATCATGAACTTGGCTTATCTTTGTTCAGAATGGAAGAAAACCTCTGGACTTTCTTTCATTTGACCTTAGTTGAGACTGGATTGAAAAATGTTGAATAATTTCCTTGGCACTCAATCTGCTATCATCTTAAATAAAGGTTTTATTTAGCTTCATCTGGTATACTTAGTCTTAACCATAATAATAATTCACAGTATAGATAAATTAGTTAACTCAGAGTCAAGTTCTGGACACTTTTCTTCAGGTGTCCTTAAAGTTGACTCTATCACCATCTGAGATGAAAATAAATTTGAACTTATAATATTATATACTAAAAAATCTTACCACGGATCTGGAAATACTTACCATCATTAAAAAACGAACAAAGTTGTCTGATATGAGAAAAGTGACAGTAATAAAAAAACAGAAAGCATGAAATATTAGTGACACTCCTGCTAATAGAGCTCCCACGGTGTTTATTCCGATGCTGCCACAAATCTGAAATAGAACAGAAACTGAGTTCACATTCCCACATTCTTGAAAATGGGAAGTACTTGTGATGTGTCTGCAAATCTGTATGTTCCATATTTAAAATACAGGGAAAATGGACACGTGTGACAAATTATGTAGAATTGCTATCCAAAACTAGAAAGTTGACTTGCGTGAGCCTAACTCAGGCTGGGGGAAAGGGATTATGTTGGGACCTCAGCTCAAGACAAGTGTAAAACCTGAGACACCAGGGAGGGATTGGTCATTTCAGAAATTATAGCTGAGTATTGTGTACTTTTTAAATATTTTACATTTAGAGAGAAACTCACCATGCCTTTTGTGATTTTCTTTCCAGACACAATAGACAGGGTTCCAGTTATGATCAACTGCACCAAAATAGAGTTAAATGAATTAATTTGTGAATGGATCATCTGTACTCTTTTTTCCCCCAGTACCAAATGGTTCTCAACACTTTTACCCAAATTCTGGTCTCAAAGACATTTTGTGATGAGAAAAATTAAGAATTATATACACATTCTAGTTGATAGAAAAAGTCAAAGTGATTTCAATGTACTTACAAGGATTGGTTCCAAAAGGTAAAAGTAGGAAAATACAATTATATTTGGAAATGTTGGCAAAGGATGAAATGAATGGAAGACATTTGCTATAATCCACAGACAAGCACTCATCAGACCGATCAGGATTTGGCTCACCTGTAGAACAGCAAAGTGCCTCTGAGGTAGGAAAAGAAAACTTTTCTCTTAGAATTCTTATTTACCCTACATTTGAAAGGTGCTATTGACTCAGAACTATAATTTGGTATTAAGTATTCACTCAGTGTTCCCAATTCCAGGACAGTTAGATAATTTAACTCCATGGTATGTGTGGTCTCTTTATTTAAAGGCTTACATTATTCTCTTGTTGTGAGAATTTCCATCACCCTCCATACTCTTTTTTATACTTAATGTAGCTTTAACCCACAGTCAATTTAGGGGAACAACATACCACCTCAATATCCTTAAATGGCCTTCAAGAGACTTACCCCAAGAATCACCGGTTCCCCTTTGAGAAATTTCTGCAGATTGCTCTGAGCCTCTTGAGGGAAAGTCATTGGGCCAGACTGGCCAAAGTGGATGACAGGATTCCTGTGCTGAATGTCCATAGTCCCTTGATGCTGTTGTTCTTTACAACCTGGTGCTCTTCATTCCTACCTGAAGTTCAGATGAAAGGATGAGTATCTTTGATTCCACACAATAATTTCTTTCCATTAAAAAAAATGAAAAAGTAGGCACTCTGCCAAATGCAACAAATTAGGCTATGTCATGATTTCAATTCCTGAGGTAGGAAAAGGAGACTTTTAGTGAACATTCAACTTTGTGCTTGATAATTTAAGACTAGCATATTCTGTATTATATTAAGGGTACCAAAAATGCTCTGTCAGCCACCTAAAGGTTCCCTGATAGGAATCTGGTCACCTAGTCTGTGTCTTATGGATACTTTGCCATGAAATCATATTGAACACCTCAACAATGAAGCTGGAAATAAACGTAATCATTTGTCCTAATATCCCTGCCCCACAGAGAGACATTGTATAGTTAGTTAGTTGGAGTAGTTCACTTGTCTACTATATATAGATCTCTCTTTTACACAGTTTCATGAGAAGGATCTAAGAGGTATTATTTTTGTTTGTTCCTATTCTTTATTATTTTTCTAGACTTCCCCATAATATTTGCCCATGTTTACAACCATCAGTGACAGAGTATTAAGAATGTTATGCACCTTCCATGATGCATAATAATTTCAGGAAGGGCTTCTTATAGGCATAAAATATATTCTCTTTTCAATCCTGTTTCTCTCTACAAATGTACAAGAATAGACTCTCCTATTCCTGTTTTTGTCAAATTCTGTTTCAAAATCATCAATAAAAATACTGTGATCTTTACCAAATTGAGGAAATTTCACTCTATTCTAAATTTGCTGATTTTTTGTTCTTAAAGGAATTGAATATGGTCAATTGCTTTTTCTGCATCTGTTTTTAGGCTCATTTGATTGTTGTTCTTTATTCTCTGATTAGAGTGTTTTGTTGACATTCAGAGGAGATCATAACTTTGCACATTTACTTTTCGGAACCAATCTTTGTAAGTAAATTGAAATCACTTTGATTTTTCTATAATGAGAACATATCTATATATCTTAATATTTTTTTCGTTTTTTGAGTTGGAGTCTCACTCTGTCGCCCAGGCTGGAGTGTGGTGGCACACTCACAGTCACTCCAGCATCGACCTGCTGGGCTCTGGTGATTCTTCCACCTCAGCCTCCCAAGTAGCCAAAACTGTAGGCATGTGCTACCACGCCTGGCTAATTTTTGATTTATTGTAGAGATGAGGTCTCACCAAGTTGCCCAGGCTGGTGTCGAATCTGCGGGCTCAGGCAATCCACTTGCTTTGGCCTCCCAAAGTGCTGGGATTACATCCTGTACCACCAAGTCTGGCCATCTTAATATTTTTCATCATAAAATGCCAGTTTAGTTATGATGTGCCACTTCTTTTTATATTAGTGGATTCAATGTATTGGTATTTTAATTATTTATGTGTCCATATTAAAGTTGAATATGTTCACATAATTTTCTTACAATTTCTTAAGATTTTGGGGGGCAATGAAGGGCTCATTACTACTTGCTTTTAAAAATACAATTTTTTTACTCTTCTCTTTCAGAAAGTACTTGTATAGTATTCGTATTATTTCTTTCTTAAATGTTTTACAGAATTCACCAGTGAAGCCATTTCTTCTATTGCCTTTTTTGTGCAACAATTATTTAGCTCTACACCTCTGTGTCAAGGAGAACTTACTCCAATGTTTCCATTGATAAAGTTTTCTCATTCTACAAGTTACTTGGATATGTGTTCTCTATATTCTAAAAAATGCTTTTAAAACCAACTCTCTCAGAATTTTAACCTCTATGGTTTATCCATCACAACACATGTAACGGATTTCTGACTATATTTAATTGGCCTCATTTTCTAGTACAGATTCTAGCAGTGATTAAATTCTATCAAGTGGATTTATAAAATTGAACAGAACATATGCCATTGTGTTCAGGAGTATGAAACTCAGAAAAGTGACTGAGATGGAGACATAGATTTGACTCTAATCCAAGAAGAGACGAGATGCAAGACCATGAGATAAGGCACCAAAGGAAATCATCTGGAAGGGAAAATAACAGTCAAGAAACAAAATGAGAAAGAACAGCTCCAACAGTAGAAATACTATGAGAGTATGAGGTCCCTGAAATGAATGAAATAATTAATATCAAATATCCCCATATTTTAAGAATTACAACTGATTATTGTGATAGTGTTTGGAAATATCGGAAGTTATTATTCACATCATATGTGGTCCTGTTATAGAGTGAAACTCCATCTGTAGATGTGTTCTTATTATTTCTTTATTACAATTGGCTGACTTTAGGAGTTGTTCTTTCTTAAGCACAGAACATCATAAGGAAAATTTGTCTGTGGAGTTCTTACTCCAAATCAGAAACCACAGGTGACTTGGTTGCACTTTACGCAAAGGGAACTCTCCTATAATGCTCCTCCAGTGGGTAAATACAACTCATGAACTGGAGTTTAGTTTCCTCCTCAAGAAAGATCTGTCTTCTTGTTTACAGAGAGCATATTTTTAGTCCCAACTGGACATGAAGAGCAATGAATCTCTGTTGAGAAATATCTTGTTAATATAATGTTTAAAATAGTCTAGCATGATCTTTTGTCCTGAAAATGTATTTCCACTAAAACATTGTCATTTTGATTAAACCATATGGCGAAAATAGATAGATAGATAGATAGATAGATAGATAGATAGATAGATAGATAGATGTGCTGCATATTCAAAATTATAAAGAAAGTCATGGAAATGATGGTAGGAAAGTATAATTATCTATTGACACTTCAGTAAATGCTGCATATATTTTTAGCCTTTTTATGGAAGCTAATGACAATTATTCCTAGAAGAATTTCAAACAAGAAATTATTATAATCAACTTATTGAAAATTATGATTGGGTAAGAAAACTTATAAGGCTCTGTCTTCTAGTATTAGAGGATGAATCTGTAGAGAAATCAGTTTCGTACTCTTATTTCATACCAGATTTCCTCATGCTATTCTGACTCCCACCCTTAGTTGTTACTGTCATATCCTGTATGGGGTCTGTCCATTCTCAAGACTAGTTTTTTGTTTCACTCTCAATACCAACATATGTGTTTGGTTAGAAGATTGTTTTCTTTTTTCAACACATTTTCATTCACTCAACCATGTATTTATTCCATGCTTTTGTTTTTGTTTTGAATACAAACTTCATGCCTCTAGTACTCTATCTCTTTGTATTTTTGAGGCAAGATATCTTGTCACTGTTACATATATATGTAGTTCTTCTCAAGGCTAAAGTCTATATTGCTCTCGTTTTCTTTCACTGATTTTATTAATATCAAATAGAATCTTTGGGAAAAAAATTCTCTGGTGACAAATCCTTCTTTCACAGCAGGACATGGTGGCTCATGCTTATAATTCCAGCTCTCTGGGAGGTGGAGTTGAGAGAATTGCTTGAGGCCAAGAGTGCGAGACCAACTTGGGCAACATAGTGAAAACTTATCTCCACAAAAAAAAATCAACAAATGAAAATTTTTAAAAATCCTTGCATTCTACAAAATAGTGAAAATATAAAAAACAAAACTTCCATTTAAGGTCATCCACTTCTCATACCAAAGGTTTTATGTTGATATAAGTATTTCAAAGATCTTTCTTAACACTAATTTGATTATTAGTACCAAGAAAATCAATCACATACCAGTCAACCTGCTTGCAGCATCATGAAATAAATTATCCAAGTTGCATGTTCAGAACAAAATTCTACTTATATAACTGAACTCTTTTTAAACCGTAATTCAAGACTCCAGTAATTGTGTTTTATGGACTAAGAGATGTTCCAATAAATTGATACACTTCTCAACTAACTAGCCCCATTTAAAACAGTCTTCCTAAGATTAATTGCTTCCTAAGCTTTCACCCATGGAAGAAGAGGAGAAAGGACAATTGCTTTAGATTTAACATTGGCAATGGTTTAGTGCCTTCTCACAGTTCAAAGAAGTAGCCCTGTGTGCAGAAAAATAAAAGTGATCCATACCTTAGTTCCAACACCTTATTCAGTCTCATTAGTGTCTCTGGTCAGGTCCAGGGAGAGTCATTGTACCAACTTAGGCTTGATTAAAGCAACTTTTCCAGTGTTACTCCCAAGAGCAGCAAAAACAGAGGAGGAACTGTTTTCCTACGAGGCACCAGACATTATGAGAACTGGTTATGCTTGGCATTGGGGATTTGCTGAAAAAGAATGAGCTCTATGAAGAGATAATTATTAGTACACTCAAAGGCATCTTTCTACACTACATTTCTTACTGATTGGTTTCTGAGGTGGGTTCTGACACATGACTTTGAGAGAGATAATCTTTTATCTCTACAGTTCAGTGAGCAAGAACATTTCTGCAGCCACTGAAGTTGTGAAACCACAAAGTCTTGCACAATTTTTCCCCAATCTGAACACAAGTTGTAAGTCCTCTTTGCAGTACAGATCCCACGTAACTCACAAATGAATCATATTTTTGTTGTTTAGGAAAATATTTGTGATTTATAAATACACATGTTATTTCTCTATTTAAAAACGCTACATTGGAAAACAATAAAGGACATTGTTCCCATGAATGTGAGATTCTCTGCTCCCACAGTTCACCTTTCTATGAGCTGTTACCCTCCTTACAATGATAGATCCTCTGAAGCCCTTTTAGTAGCCTCTATTTCTTTTTCTTGAAAAAAAAAATGTCCTTAGTTATAGCACAAACTGTTAAATGATGTCATGTCAGGGAATTTCACAAATAGCAGTGATCTATTTGTCAAAGTTCCTGCAACTTGGCTGTGTAAAACTGTAAGAATCCAGCACCTATCCTTCAGTCTTTGTCAATTCCAATTCACTCTCCAACTTCAATAGCAGAGATAGAGAGGCATCTCTATCTTGAACAAATTTTTCTCCCACTCTATTATTTTCTGGACTTTTTTTATACTGATAACCTCTGTCTACCACCACATATTATATGAAAAAATTATAATCTAGATTTGTGTAATTGCTGCATCAAATTATTTTTCAAATAAGATATGTCTGTTTTGTTTTGACAAGTAAAGAACACAAAACTTATTGCCAAACCTATGGTTCATTAAACATAATTTTTTAATCAGCTGCCCTGGCAGTATACTTAGCTAGCCAGATTGAGAAGGAATCCCTGTAGAATTCAAGCACTATTTGGGAAGAGAATAATAATTGTTAGACACGTGAATAGTGGGTTGATGGGAAGTTAAAGAGGAACAAGAATGAGAGTGACAGATTGTCAGCCCACTCATTCCTGAAAGTTTGTTTCTATGTGACAAAAGGGAATAGATTATTTTCTCATGCCAAAGTGATACGATGTCTATATCACAGATGCTTTCCCACTAAGCAGCATGAATGAAAACAGCAAACCTGAGATCGGATAAAAGCGATCAGGGTAATTTCCCTCCCACACAATAAAACAACTTTCTGCTTTCCTTGATGTTTCAGCTTTTGTTTGGTAAAACAAACAAAAGATACTGGCTGAGAGAAATTGCTAGGATTCTCTGAAATTTTACCCCTGTAGTTTCTTGGGTAGATCTTTAAAAAGTTCATAGTTTAGTAGACATATAACCCTGGTTGCGGGTTTAGGTATAGCTGGAGTTAATCATGTTCTTCCCCTGCAGATGATTTTAGGAAAGCTGAAACATCAAGGAAAGCAGAAAGAGGAGTTTAGTATGGCAGCAAGGACTGGATTAGGATCTCAAAGTTCAGAGCATAGTGTGAAATAGCCACTAGTTATAGAAAGGCATACAAAAAACAAAAGGGCAGGCGAGTGTGGTGATTCATTCCTTTAATACCTGTAATCCCAGCACTTGGGGAGGCTGAGGTGGGAGGATTACTTTAGCCCAAGAGTTCAAGTCCAGCCTGGGTGACATAATGAAACCTCGTCTCTACAAAAAAAAATCAAAAAATTAGCCAGGCATGGTGGCAGCGCATCTGTGGTCCTAGCAACTTGGGACACTGAAGTGGAAAGATCGCCTGAGCCCGGAAGGTTGAGATTGCAGTGAGCTGTGTTCGTGCCACCATACTCCAGCCTGGGCAACAGATTGAGACTCTGACACACACACACACACACATACACACACACACACACACACACACACACACACACAGAGGCAGTGAAGTGTAGCATGTGCAGATTTATTTAATGCTAATATTCATATAATATTTACATGATGATTCTACTCATTTTACTATGTCTATAGTGCTTGATATTGTTTTTGCATTTTAAATTTTTCTTGATTTACATAATGATGGGAAACACAAAAGCACTTGTTTCATTTCATAGATGGAAAAACTGATACTTAATGACGCGACGAAAATATCTCAAATCACTTTTATACAAAATGGTAGCAGAAACATGAAATTCAAGCTATTTCCAAAGCTAGTTCAAGGAACATGGAAGGCATTTTTTTAGTCAATGAAGAATAAACTCTCAGAGCCTTACAAAGGGAACAAAATGTCACATTAAATAGACATAAAAGTCTTAAGAAATATCAGTAATTTATTTAGCAATAATCAAGGGAAAATTATTTTCAGGGGATTCCTATGTCAGAATCACCTGCTGGAAAGGATGCATGTGTCAGGTATGATCTAATAAGTATTATATCATATTATACATATAATATACTTCACCTTCTCTCCTGTGTATTAATCTCCATGTTGTTTGGTGGAGACAGGTGATTAATTTTGGTGCCTCAGCTGTGATCAGAAGTGGTATGTGTAGCCTCCAGGCCAAAGAAAATTAATTGCAAATGGCCAGTCTCCCAGTCTTTCGTCTACTGCAGTGAACCTGATTATACTATTTAAAATGGTGGTGCTTCTGATGATGAAATGCTTATCAGTCTAAGTCTAAGAGTGATTATATGGAAAAGAGCCACTTGTTATTAGGTTATGAAGAATTTGTCACTGATACAATTACGCTATGATAAACACAAAAATTAGCTTTTATTAAGGCATAATCTAACCTGTGATGATTAGGATAAATGTAGCCATAAAAGAAGGTCCAAACCAGCTTTTTATTTCACATTTTTAATTTTACTTTTTCCCACTTACTCTCCTTATTACTTACTACCAGTCACAGAAGTACATTCTCATATCTACACTTCTGACTCAGAGATTGTAGAATGAGAAGATGTCCATCTATTTCCAAGTTTTGGTAGAACAAAGTCTGAGGCAACAAGTCTTGGTAAGGACTTTCTGAAGTTAGTTTTAGGAAAGGTGATGCAGAAACCTGTAAATAAACCACAATATCATTCAAGGTAATTTCACCTACATGCTTAGACTTTTATTCAAATTATATTATTTAAGATATATATTCTGTGGCAACTCCCTTGAATCCCCTCCCACTCTGGGAGCTTTTCTGTCCTCTCAATAAATCCAGTTTTTTTTTTTAAAAAAAGATATAGTCTGACCTCCAAAGCCTATCCCCGAATAAACTCTGAGCTGGTGTTATTTAATGCATATTATCCAGATAGGACATGGTAGATTCAACTTCAGTCATGCCTGACACTCACAGCCTACTCAATGATTCAGACATGTGTCAAGGAGATCCTTCTATCTACCTCCCAGTATACACAGGATATGTAGCAGGTGAAGGAAAAAAATATCTCTCCATTAGAAAATATTCTAGATGACACAAAATAGGGATTATATACAATATCTGTATGCCATGTGGGGAAATTCAACCTGGAAATTTCTGAAAATCTTAGAAATATGGGATATGTATTAAGGCCTGTAAAATTAAGCTGTGTCTGTAAAAAGTCTAATATATTTATATGCATGCCAGTATATGTGTGTGTAATTTATGTATGTCTCTATGTATATGTGTAAAGAACATTCCATAGAAAAAAATATATGATTTTTTATAGATATAAGGGATAATCTGTGTTTTCTAATAACATCATATTTATCACTCTTTTTAAGAAACTTACATGAGGTAAGTTTTCCCTCTTAATATTCTGAAAAATAACTTGTATTTTTCTGGACACGTGACTACCAATATGCAACTATGTTCTTCAGGCCTATTTTCATCCTACTGTGGTCAAATTCCAAGATCTGATCGATTGCATGCAAGAAGTATTACTATGACTCACTTCTGAGTTACACACTTAAAATGAGTGTGTGCATCTTTTTTCTTTTCCTTTTTCCTGCTGCCAGGAATATAGATACAATGGTTGAAACTAAAACAGCCTCATTGGATCCAGACATGAGTTCTACAAATACATGGGAATGAGGCTGTATACCAGGTTTTTGAAGATACTTTATTTTCATAGATTCAAAGCTCTAGATGCAAAAATTGTCTGTCATCTAAAACAATCCTAGGATCTCCTGCACCATCAGGAATGTAAAAACGGAGCAACCTCTAAGGAGGGCAAACTCCCCAGTACCCAGAGGGTAATAAATCAAGAGCTATAATGAGTAGAGAAGAAACCACATCATAGCCAAGACTTAACTCCATTGCTTGGGCAGCAAATCTTCTCAACTCCAGTCTGAGAGAATAAGGTAATTTCTGTGAATGTGTAAGTACAGGGTTATTAATCATTTCTTTTTCCAACTAGAGGTTTTTAATTTTTTTAATCATCCTAATTCACCATTGTGTTTTGACTGAGTGAAGACAAGTGCAGACAATGTAACTTCTACTTTTTAGATCACCAAATAGTAAGAAAGTAGTTTCAGAACTGTAGGGGGATAAAAGGTAAATCTTTCAAAAATCCCTGACTTGGAGTCAAGTATAAAATGTCATCAACAAGGGTACCTGCATAATGAACATTTGTATATCTAACCCTGAGTGGTACCCCACATCTTTAAAATGAAAAATTTTGTTTAATTGTCTGAGACTGGATTTTCTACCTTGATGAGAGGATAAGTGCATTTCCTTCTTAGGAGAATGTAAGCATAGGCATTTGGTATCCAGAGAAAAGGCCGTGTCAGGGAATTAGGGTTGTCTGTCAATTTTTATTCCTGCTCCCTTAAAGAACAGAACTACTGGAATTAGCCCAGGTAAACAACTTGGTGGTGAATAGTTAGGCCATGTAACCTCCCTTACAGTTGTGTGTGGTCATATGACAAAGATGTGGCCATATGTTATAGACATAAAGGAAGGAACCTTACTCACAACTTCCATGCATTAAGAGAAGCCACATGAGGGAAAAAAAGTATGGACTGCCTACTTCTGAGCTGTTGCAGAACAGGAAAATAAAGTTACAACTTCCTTAAGGCACTTGGGCGGTTGTCCTAGTTTATGACATCATAGACTTACTCTTCCACAATAGTATAATTTGTCTCTTCATAGGGCAATTGACTAATTACACTTTGAATTATTTTAAGAGATCTTACTTTTATATCCTTGCCATCTTGCATAGGTAACACACAAAATAAAATTAATAGATCAATGAACTAACAAAAGCATTTAATTACTTGCCGTTACCATGGGTGAGGTTCCTAACCATCTTAGGCACTAATTTGGGGCAGGTATGATCAACATACTGTATGAGAAGTGGTCCTCAAAAACTATACACCACCAACAGTTTTATTTTTGTTCCTCTTAACAAATATTTAAATAATCACAGACCAGACTGATTAGCAAAATAACCAACTGAACTTCTATTCTCTCAAGAAATGCTACTCACCCAACCAATTTTTTGCCATCCACATCATAGGTGAGCATGGAGTTGAAAACTGTACACAGTTCAGTATCATCAGTATGACTACGAGCCCCTGTTAAAGAGAATAAAATTCCATTGGCAGGGATTCTACTTTCATGGCAGTATCAAGACCTGTATTGCAAAGTTTCATTCCAACGCTTTGGGATCCCCTCTATTTTGTATACTACAGTTTAGAATTATACAGTGTACCTTAGCATTATACAAAATGATGACATGAGGTTTAATCAGAATTCCAAAATAAATGTTGTGCTTTTAAAGAAGAACTAAATTTAGGAAAACAAAAAACCAAAATCAAACCAAACAAGCCAGTGCTTCTATTAATTTTAACAAAGCAGCCTGTATATAAAAATAGTTTGGGTAACTTTCTAATGATCATTTTATAAGAATAGTATTCCTTCTAAGATGTCAGAAGAGATGCAACATTTTTAAGCATAAATATTTTCATTGGATGAAGAATTCAAAGAGAAATGGTAAGGGATTCCATTTTTTTATACTGAATCTCATCTCCTAAGTAAAACTCAGAAGTCTCCAGAGGTTGAAAATTTTTTATAATAAATAATTTCTATGACAGATATGAAATTGTCTGAAGAATTATGCCACTACTGGTTCTCAAAAGTGAAGCATGTGAGTCATTTTAGTTTTATCTCATGCTTAGTAGCATTTAATTTTAGTTTTTATCTGCCTTTTTCTAATGTCTAAGGGCATCTTTTCATGCTTTCATTCATCATTTGCATATCTTTTTCGTTGAAGTGCCTTTTCAAATCTCGATCACATTTTTCTTTTATATCAAAATAATTATAGATTGACAAGAAGTTGCTAAAATAGCACAGAAGAGGTGTCATTTATCTTTCATCCAGTTTCTCCAAATGGTTACATCTCATATATCTATAATGTGATATCAAAACCAGGAAATTGACTTTGGTATAGTATGTGTATGTGTGTGTAGTTCCATGAGATTTTATAATATGCATAGACTTGTATATGCTGTATAATATCATTTCCACAAAGATTATCTTCATGATACACCTTTATAATTATTGTACTGCCTTTTCCCTATGTCCTTTCAACAATGAAACTGCTCATTTCTATAACATTGAATTTTGAGAATATTACATAGATGGAATAATATAACACATGATATTTTGGGATTGGCTTTTTCACTCAGTATGCTGCTATGGAGCCAGACAACTTTTTTCATAAATCAATAGCTTTTTATTGCTAAGCAGTATTCTATGGTACGTATGTACTTTAGTTTGCTTAATCATTCACCAATTGTGGAACTTTTGGTTGTTTCCAGTCTTTGTATGTTACACATAAAGCTGCTATGAACAGTCAAATGCAGGGGTTTTGTTTCTATAGAATTTAGTTTTTACTTTTCTAAGATGAATGCCAAAGAGTGAAATTGCTAGGTTGTATGTTAAGTGTGTATCTAAAATTTAGGAAATTGAAAAACCATTTTACAGAGTTCTGCACTATTTTACATTCCCATCAGCAATGTATGAAAGATTCAGTTTTCATGACATGTGGCAATGCCACCTAAATATATTTATACATGTATTTGCTCTATTAGGTAGGTAGAAATACTTTGTTATGCTCTTAAATTACATTTTCTATCTAAAGGCTAATAATCTTTTCATGTGCCAATTTTTTAATACATATATCCTCTTCAACTGTCTATTCCTATCTGTTGCCCATTTTTAATTGGATTGTTGTTGTTTTGCTATGGAGAATACTTTATATATTATAGATATATACTCCAGATACAAGTTTTTTGACAGCTACTTTGCCTGCAAAAATTTTCTCTCAGTCTATAACTTCTCTTTTCATTCTCTTACCAGAATATTTTACAGGAGCATACATTTTTAATTTTGATAAATTTAAATTTATCAGAATAATTATGGATATTTGTTAGTATCTTATCTGAGAACCCTTCACCAAGTCCTAGGACACAAATATTTTCACTTTCATCTTCCTGTAAAAGCTTTATGGTTTTACATTTCACTTTAAATTCACAATCCTCTTTGAGTTAATTTTTCATATAAAGTTCAAAATGTAGGTTAAATTTTATCATTTTTCCTATGGATATCCAATTGCATGAGCATCATTTGTTGAAAACACTATCTTTCCTCCACTGAATTGCATTTGCATATTTTGGAAAAATCAGCTGGCCACTTGTGTGAGACTCTCTGGGTTTTTCATTCTATATCATTTATCTGTTTGCCTATCTTTCCAACAACTCCAACCCGTGTTAATTACTGTAACTATATATGCCTTAAAATCAGTAGTGACTTATCACACTTTCTTCTTCATCTTCAAAATTGTTTTAAATGTCCTAAATCTTTTTGATTTCCATATAGATTTTGCAAAAATCCTGTATATATCTACAAAAACCTGAGACTTTGATAGGAATTAAATTAAACTTGTATAAATTTTAAGGGAGAATTAATATCATTACTCTGCTGGGTGTTCCAATCCATGAACACTGTATATATGCCTCTTTATTTATTTTAATCTTCTCTGATTTTATTTTTTGAGTTGAAGTCTCACTCTTGTTGCCCAGGCTGGAGTGCAGTGGTGCGCTCAAGGTCACTGCGGCCTTGACCTGCTAGGCTTAGGTGATCCTTCCACCTCAGTTTCCAAGTAGCTGTAACTACAGGCATGCACTACCATGCTTGGCTTTTTTTATTTATTGTAGAGATGAAGTTTCGCCAAGTTGTTCGGGCTTGTCTTGGCCTCCGGGTTCAGGCAATCCTCTCACCTCATCCTCCCAAAGTGCTGGGATTACAGGCCGAGTCACCGCGCTCGGGCTTCTCTGATATATTTCATCAACATTTTGCTGCTTTAATCACACTTGTGCATATTTACTTATATTTAGACTTTAAGTGGTTTTTGAAAAATTGCAAATGTTATTAATCTATGCTTCTATATTTATTGCTGGTACATAAAAACACATTTTGTATGCCAGTCTTGAATTCTATAACCACTCTTTATTCATTTTTAGAAGAGGGATATTTATATAGATTCCTTGAGATTTTCTACATGGATCATCTGCAAATAGGGAGTTTTTTCTTCTTTCTTTCTAATCTATATGCTTGTTAGTTCATTTTCTTGCCTTACTATGCTAACTAGAAGTTCAAGTACTATGTTAAGCAACAGCAGTAATAGTGGATGTCCTTGTCTTGTTTCTGATCTTAGGAAAAATCATTTTGTCTTCTGCTACTAAGTATATTAACTGTATGTATTCTATATTTGCTCTTTATCAAGTTGAGAAAATCCTCCTCTAGAGTTACTTTTCTTAGGGTTTTTTACTTATGAATGGGTGCTGAGTTGTACAAAATTCTCTTTCCTGTACATAAATTAATATTACCATGCAATCCTTCTTCTCCAGATTATTGATATGGTGAATTATCTTGATTTTTGAATGCCAAGCCTTTCTTATATCTTTGGAATAAACCAGTTGGTCATTATGTATAATTACTTTTATATACAGTATTAGCGGTTTTGCATTCCATGGTTTCAGTTACTTGTGATCAATAGCAGTCTGGAAATATTATATGGAAAATTCCAGATATAATCGTTTTTAGTTACATTTAATTATAATTATTCTATTAGATTATTTTAAATATCTTATTGTACCTAATTTGTAAGTTAAACTTAATTACAGATATGTTAAAAAAATCATATGTATATGGTTTAGTATTATCTGTTTTCAAGTATTCACTGAGAATCTTAGAAAGTATACCCCATGAGTAGAAGAAACTTACTCTTTTGGTGAATTTTTAAAAGTATTTTTAAGAATATTTGCATCTATATTTATAAAAACTATTGGTCTGAAGTTTTTTTTTCTATTGTTCCTGTCTAATTTTGTTATCAGGGTAGTACTAGCTTTATAAAATTATAGTGAGGGTCTTCATTTTTTCCCAATTTACTGGAAGAGACTATAAAATTGATGTTGATCTTCACTCAACTTCAGTGGAAATTTTCCTTGATATAATTTAATCTAGACTTGAGATTTATTTTCGAGGGAAGATTATTTTTTATTAACTTTCTATTTTGCAAGGTTTTTCCTTTTAAAAATCTTTATCTCGAATTAGTCTTTATTCTTAATTTCTTAGATTTGTCTTATGTATTTTTGATTACCTATTTTGTGATCTCACTCATTTATTTTTGCTTATTAGTTATAACTCTTTGCTATGCTATTATGTGATTTAGGGTTTGCATTGCCCATGTTTACATTACCACAGTCTATATTCAATTGAAACTATAGCACTTTATCTGTTGTACAAGACCCTTATAAGAGTCTACCGTCCTGGGCTTGATTCTTTTGTTGTGTTACCCATTACTTACATGTAAGTATTGATCCCAAAAACATACTGTCATTTTTGTTTAGACAGTTGTGTTTTAAATACACGTAAATAAAACTATACGTTTATTGGTTTTTATTTCTGGTGCTCTTCGTTTGTTTAGATGTTCATTTGCATCTGATATTTGGCTTCAAATAATGTTTTTCAAATTTCATAAAACTTACGCATTCAGAAAATTCAGGTGCCTGGCCTTGTGATGAATTCTTTCAGCATTTGTAAACTACCTCTATTGTCTTTATTTCAAAAGACATTTTCCCGGGATACGGCATTCTACGATATCTTCTTCAGCATTTTGAAGTCTTGCTCTACTGTAGTCTCCCTCATATTATTTGAAACGAAACCTGCTGTCATGCTCTGTAACTTTTTTCACGGGTGTGGCAGCTCTTTATTTTCTCTTGGTCATGGGTTTCAGCAACTTATGTACTTTGGTATAGTTTTCTTTATATATTTTGTGTTTGGGGTTCATTAGACCATCTGAATTTTGTGAGAGCCTAACTTTTGGAAGATTTGAAAATTACTCAGTACGTAAAACATTTTTAGCGGGGCTCGGTGGCTCAGCCTGAAATCCCGCGCCTTTGGGAGACTGAGGTGAGTAGACTGTCTGAGCTCGCAGGTTCGAGACCCGTCTGGGCGGCGAGACCTCATTCTCTACAATAAATAAAAAAAAAACTGCCGGGCGTGGTAGCACATGCCTGTAATTCCGGCTACTTGGAAGGCTGAGGCGGAAGGATCGCCGGAGCCCAGCAGGTCGAGGCTGCGGTGGCTGGGGGCGGCCACTACACT